>NW_008682412.1:37635-39187 GCF_000695815.1 Acanthisitta chloris
GCAAATTCCAGAGTTAGAGTTTTCTGTCCTTTCTTATTTCATCTGTCCTGGGTACATGCCTTATGAATAAAAATTTTTTGATTACAACTACAGATTACACTGGCCCTTTGCTTAATCGGAGCTTGAAACAAGTGATGCTCAAATGTTGCATTTTTCCCTTCTCATCTAGTGGCTCTCATTCCACACAAGCCAAATCCCCTTCCGAGGCCAATATTATTTATTAGCTCATGATCTAAAAAATGAGCTCTGCAAGTCATTACTGGGAGATTTGAGAGTGTCTACAGTTATCAGTGTGATTCGTTCTCATACTGGGAGAGGAAGAGCTGGGGATGCTTGAAAGGAAACAACCTGAACTTTCATGTTTCAGTGCCCACTAGCAGATGTCTAGAACATGTATTCAAAACATGTTCTATAGAGAAATATTGTGACCAATGACACTCTGTAATAAAAACAATTTTCTCAACATCACTGAGCCCACATTAAAAAAAAAAAAAACCACAGAAAAATAACCTGTTATTCCATGTAATAAAAGTACTTATTTTATTACTCTTTTGATTAGAAGTCTAACTGGGGTTAAGAGTGTTTTCATTACCCATTTTACTAACATTTTTGGAAGGACATTTTTGGATAAAAATGGAGTCAGAAAACAAAACAGGAACTTTTACAAAACAAAGTATCAAGCAGCTGACTTTAATTCCACCTTATACCCTTGCTTTTCATGTATATGCATCCCAAGCTCCCACCATTTAAAAAACTTATTTCCCCCCAGTACTACATTTCCAGCTCTCAGTAGCCTCAGCTGGAGTTTCAGGTGCTTCTGAAAAGTCTGTCTGCCCCTCTCTTGCTGCCAGTTCTGCCGATGGTGAGGAGCATGAACATGTGATGTGCTGCCCCCTCAGCTATAAATAGTCAGCAGTGTTATAGTTCCAGCCTCCAGCCAGGACTGCAACCTGTGAGCACTGGGATGACTTGGGACTTAAAGTCCTTGACCGAAGCTAAAACTTAATCAGCTTAAAATCATTGAGGAGTTTGACAAATACAAAGCCAGGCCACAGAATAAGTAGTTGCAGAAAGTTTCCAGTGTGAAATGTTTAAAAGACAATTGTTTACATTATCTGGATGGTTTTAATTACAGCACAGCTCAGACCAGTTGCTTAACTTTTCCCAAAGGGTAATTAATCACCCTGTGAATTTGCATATTTTCCATTGCTGCATTGAGGCAAATCAGCCATACTTATCAGAAGATTGATCTGGCAACCTCTGCTCTTGGCAGATTATAGCCCAAGTTTCATCGTGACAGTATCAAATGTATTCACAAATGTTTCACTGCAGGGCTGCAGCAAGCAAACTTTGGGGAGTTGTCAGGGTTTCTCATTTTAAATGTAAGACATTTCAAGCACAGACAGAAAGAAGGGAACAGTTTTTACAGCCACTACTCATGACAGCTGCAGTATTTTTCAACATCTTATAAATATATCAATATTCTACCCTCTGACACGTTATAGGGACTGTGTTTTTAGTTATGCTGAGATTTACTAAACTGAATGGAAGT
>NW_008682412.1:39224-72459 GCF_000695815.1 Acanthisitta chloris
AGCTCATTTTATGGTATTTTATCAGCTGTGTTGTTTTGTTTGGTCATAGGAGCCATGGAGATATTGACAGCTGAGATTAGCAGCCACTTTTATTTAAAAATCAAATCCATCATATCAATGTAAAAAATATCAAATACTATCAATATATAAGAAATTATATACCTCTTCTTACAGGTTTCCTGGGAAATACTAAGTGGGGTTTTTCAAATGAGTTTGTAAATGCAACATTTTTTAAGATTCTCGTATTGTTACACTTTATTCACATTTTCTACTGGTTTTATATCTATTACCATAGCAAGGTTTGCTTCCACTAGAGAAAAGGTGATCATGGGCATAAATCACAGTAAATTTAAATTTAAATAGATATTTAAATAAGTAAATTACATTCTTTCATAAGGATCTAAAATTAGTATTCAACAAAGTAGCAAATCGTAACATGACAACTGACATTATTGAAGTGACATCTAGCCTTGTTAGAGAGGTTATCCTTGAGCCTATGCAAACCTGAATTATGAAGTGAAATGCAAGCTAGGCAGAGTAGAAAATTTTGGATCTTATAAGTTACTTTTGCTAGTGTTGAAGTTGAAATCTCTGAATATTCAGAACAAGCCAGGCCTAAGTTATTAGATACATAAGGAAAAGGACAGTTAATGAGTGACAGACACATTTTCAGATATCCTTGTTTTATGAAGCAGGGCAGAATCAGATATATAATAGCTCACAAGTGTATATTCATATAGACACACATATACTTATATAAACATAGAATGTCTTCAATGAAAAACATATGGCAAGATAAGGCAGATTGTTTTACATTGTTTTATATGTGAAAACAAAATGGCAAATCTTTCTTTTCTTGGCATCTGTGCCTTTGCTTTACTGTATAATGAAGTTAACCATTTAGGTCAGTTAATATTTTCCCTGGCCCCATTTTAAGCCCCTGTTATCAGATGTCAGATGTCACCATCAGAATAGTCTCTTTGGTGTGAAAATTAAGGAAAAGTGTCTATTCTTAGAGGACAGAACATGTGACCAGATTGTCTTCTGCCATCAGCCCCCATCAGGCAGAGGGAGATCTTTAGGATGCTGATGGCTGCTGACACCTTGGAGCACACACCAGCAGCCCATTTGTCTTGTGGAAGGGATGGAACTGAGGAGGGGCTCATATTGCACACACCATGTCTGTGATAAAGATATCCTCTCTGCAGAGTACTGTAGTTGTGAACTACTGCCCTCCAAATGCTTCACGTGTTCACACCATCTGTACAGTTTCCACCAGGGAATAGGATAGAGAGCTGGCCCGGAGCAAGAGACACTTATCTATACTTTCTCTGCAGGCTCCAACTGATCTTGTAGGAATTCCTTGCTGAGCCAGGTTTCATCTCCTTTGACCATCTGACCACTGCCAAGACCCTGGGTCTTTTCCTGCCTACCACATTACCTCCCAGAGTGCTTATGAAACACAGCAAAATGTCTCCTTTCTTGTCTTTTGCCATGCCACACATTTCAAAGTTCACAGTGATTGATGTAAAACGGGAGGTACGAAACCTGATGAAGGACAGTAAGAAAGCTGAGGTGGAATCACCCATTTTTCTCACTTGGGATAGAAGCATTTGGATACATACAGCCAACTGAACAATGAAGGGAAATGAGCAATGTTGTGAATAAGTATATGTGTAAATTCATTCATACCTTGCTTTCCAAAATATAATTCATATTTAATTTAGAACCAATTAATAATATCATAGAATCATAGAATCATAGAATTTTAGGGATTGGAATGTACCTTACAGATCATCTAGTCCCAATCCCCTGCCATGGGCAGGGACACCTCCCCACTAGACCAGGATGCTCAAGGCTTCATCCAGCCTGGCTTTGAACACTGCCAGGGTCAGGGCAGCCACCACTTCCCTGGGCAACCTGTTCCAGTGTCTCACCACCCTCACAGTATAAAACTATTTTCTAAAATCTAACCTAAACTTCCCCTCCTTCAATTTGAGCCTGTTAGCCCTTGTCCTATCATTGCAGTTCCTATCAAAGAGTCCCTCTCCAGCTCCCTTGTAGCCCCTTCAGATATTGAAAAGTTGCTATGAGGTCTCCACGTAGTCTTCCCTTCTCCAGGCTGAACAGCCCCAACTTGCTCAGCCTGTCCTCATAGGGGAGATGCTCCAGTCCTTTTATCAACTTTGCAGCCTCCTCTGGACTTGCTCCAAGAGTTACATGTTCCTCTTGTGTTGAGGGCACCAGAACTGCACTCAGTATTCCAGGTGGGGTCTCATGAGAGCAGAGTAGAGGGGGAGAATCACCTCTTTCAACCTGCTGCCCACACTCCTTTTGATACAGCCCAGAATTCAATTGACTTTCTGAGCTGCCTGCCCTTCGTGAGTTTCTCATCCACTGTCACTCCCAAGTCTTTCTGCTTGTTGCTGATCAACAAAAAGAAAGAGCTTGCAGATTTCCAGAGTTAGCATGGAAATTAATTACCTTGAAAGGGTGTTTTCTGGATGGTGGATGGAGAGACAAAAGAGGCAATTCAGTAGCAGAACTTCATCTGAATCACATTAATGTGATGGAAAGAGGAAGAACCTTCATTGTTACAATAACAACCTGGCGCCAAAGGCTATATATAAATTCATGGTCTAATTGTTAAATTCCATTTCTTTATTTTTTTAAATTAAGTACCAAGTTCCCAAAAGGAAAACAATTGTTTACTCTAAGTGTCTTTTTATCAATAATCAAGACTCAGTAGAAATGTACTCACATTGTGACCCTTAAAATACTAAATTAGTAATAGCGACTGTGACCTACACGCTAAAGTGCTTTGCATGCCATACCTTCTGTTCTTGTTATTTAGCAGAGATATTTTATAGCTTGGGAAAAAAATAGTTTCTTCTCTTTAAAATAAAGCAAGTTGATGTTTGCTTTATTTCAGTGTGCTTAGCATGATCTGTGGTTTTACTGAAGGCTTCAAGAACCATCCAGTGTGCTTAGGAGTTTCAGTTTTCTACTGCAGACAGCGAAATGACTATGTTTTATTGTCTATTTTGTCTAATTTGTTCTAGTAGCATTCAAACTGCACAAGGTTGCAGTTCACTGTTCTCTGGTGAATAAATGCAGTGGGGATGTCTCCATCTGCACAATGCAGAAGTCCACTGGTATTTAACTCCAACCAAAACTATCTCTTCTACACTATATGCAATATTGGTTAGGAATGAGAACATAAGAGTAATTTTTAACAAACACAGGTGAGCTGCAAAGCTTTAGCAAAGATTTTCTATACTGACAAAGCTAAATCTTCCTACTGCTAGGGCTGAGAAGGGCCTATGTATGTAATTCTGTGAGTTAATTCATGCCATCAAAACAATTTGAAACATGGTAAAGGCCTAAAAATAAAGAGCACAGTTTATTCATTAATATATTTCCACTGAATATGATATAAGGAATTAGTCTTCTTGTCTAATGTTACCTGAACTAAAGAAAGAATATTTTATCCTTTTATTTAAACCATGAATAAAAATAGAATAATAATAAAATTGTGCATAATCCAAGAGCTGCAAGAGGCATGTTCAGGAAAAATTCTAGTGGTTCCTCCTCATCCCCCTTTTTCAGTCCCTTTCACCTGACCCAACACTACATCTGGAAAAAGGATAGAAGTACAGCCTCCTGAAAGAACTTATTTTGCTGAAGTTGGCATGGGAGCCCTGGGCAAGAGTTCAATCCCAGGCATCAGTTTAGGATTACATAAGGTCAATTCTCTTCATTGTTGCTGCTGATCCTTAAGCTGTTAGTAAAGAAAGGAGTCAGTGTGACTTGATTCCTTTGAATGGAAAACAGCACAATGGTTTCATGATGAAAATAGTTGTGCTGATTAGGAAAGCAGTTTTCCATCACGAAATCAAATATGTGGCCACACTTACATGCAAGTATGGAATACCATGTGCTTATTTTTCCTTTTTTTTTATGCAGGAAAAGCAATACCCTCAACTCTTGCTTGCCATGGAGGTTTTTTATGTACAGTATGGACTCAAAGACAGGTTTTGGGAGAGTCATCAAAATCTGTTTTCCTCTGGATTTTGCCTCAAAGATGACTGACATTTTAATAGAGTTCTATTCATTTCTGTTTTCTCACCAACTTATACGAACAAAACATCCTTTCCTCCTAGTAGCTGAACCAGATTGTCTTGAATCAACAAAATCTAGCCAATGAAGCACAGTAAATGGGTTTGGAAGCATCAGTACAGTGGACTCAAGGATCCATCTCAATTCCTGTTCTTACTCACATACTTTCCATCACCTAGAAATCACAATACTCTGTGGAGTGATATTCATATGCTATGATGGAGGAAGAAAACCACATTATTCAGTATCTTGTACCAAAAGCAGGTGAGGAATATGCAAAGGGTGTGGATAGTATTGATAATGTATGGGATGACAGAATGCAGCAGGAGCCATGGCAGCTCACAGTGGGTGGATGGTCTAACAGCTTTCATCTTCACTACCTTATTGAATCTGTGCTACTGCCCTAGGTGGGGTTTCAACTGAGATCCTCACGGTGCTTCTTCCTCCTTTTGACCTGACCTATCTTCTGTTGTAATGAGCCTAAGTCTCTTTCTCTTCTCCCATTCCTTATGAAATTTACAGAAAGTTAAATATCTTTGCAGCATATCTGCAGCCCAGACAAGACGTCTTCAAAGCAGACAGTGAGCACAAAAATTGTGGATGGTGATTAGCAAAGGGACATGCAGTTATGTGGAGCTTATATTTCTCCAAGAAGCCAAACTAAGACTGAAAAATCCCAAGTGGTCCAGGCTGCTCACAACAGAGTTTTTTTCTCTCTTGGTTTTTTGGGGTTTTTTGTGTTTTGTTTTGTTTTTTTAATGACATAGCTGACTAACCTCATTTTCTTCTAAGCTGAAACACATCATTAAAAAAAAAATTCTTTTTTTTTTTTTTGAGAGAAACTTCATCCAGTAAAATCAGATCTGTTTCAAAACCAGAAGTCAAAATTCTTGGAAAATGTATCCATGAACATGTTTCAATTTTTTTTTGTGTAACACAACTCTTTGACTTCACTTGATTGATTCAAATGCAAACTGCTTGTTTGCTTGAAACCACTTATTGATTTAGATCCAACTTCACAAATAGTTTCCATTCTCCCTGAGTGCACTTTCTGGCAAAGCAATTCCTTGCAGCTCAGTTGGCTCCACTCTTAAATGTCTTCAAAGTGGATGAGGCTATAACATAAATGGTAGCTACACACAAAGAAGGAACAAAGCAGCATAAAGTTGTGGAGGAGGTAGGGAATCTTGAACTAGTCTCATTTTAAATTCATTGAGACTGGAAAAGTCAGGAAGGGTGATTTTTTGGTGCCTTTATGAGTGGGGCAACAAATGATTTATTTGAGGACTGAGACAGGCCCTTCCTCCCTGCTTTTGCCACAGTGGTGTTCTGTCCAGAAGTAACTGGCATTGAGAAATTCTCATGTGTTTCATTTCTGACAGCAACCATACAGACTTTAACTTCTGTCTCCCAGCTTCCTGCTGCAGCTGAGGGAGCTTGGTGTTGCCAGCAAGGCAGCAACAGCTTCTCAATGGTCCCATGTAGCCAGTGCAGCAGGCCACAGGGAAAGCTCAACACTGCAAGCACTGAGAATGTGGGGGAGGAGATCCTGCTACCCTCCAGACCTGCCCTCTACTTCCCAGGATATCCTGTGCTGTCCCAGGTGTTGTGCCAGGGAACAATGGGCACTTCAGGGCTGAAACTCTGAAACTTGTAAGGAAAAAGATCTTCACAGGGGAGGCAAGAGTCACACTGTATGGCCATCTTTCATGGAGGAATTACAGCAATGCAAGTTTTAACTCTCTTAGTCGTGCTTGCACAGACAATTCAACAACATCTCTCTGAGAACCTCCTTAGACCCAAAGATCAGCTGGAGCATTCAAATCTTCTCCTTGTGACGGTTGTTTGGCAAGCCTTCCTACATTTCAATTATAAATTACAGTGCAAGACCAGAAAATGAAAAAACAAGCTCCAATCTATTTAACAAGGAGCCAAGTCTGGTCTTTACATAATAACCATTACTTGTTTTTGGAAAATACTTGAAAGCAAAGGTTGGACAAATCAAAGCCCACAGAACAGCAGGAGTATGCTTTCTATTGCCCTGTTCACTGCAATATGCAACTTTCTGACCAAATATTGCTAGAACTGGCTCTTATTGGCATCAACAAGTAATTAACTGACAATGAGTATACACACGTATGAGATGAATTTCTAATCCTTCAAAAAAAATAGCACTATTGCTGTGCTTCCAAACAAAGGGAGAGAGAGGTTTAAAGAAAGAAAGTGCAGTGCACTCATTAACTAAGAGGATTAGAAATCCTAAGGTCCAAACTAGTTTGAACAGTATTTTTTTTGCAATATTTGATTTGACAAGCCACGTCAACTAGAAAAACATCCTAACTCATAACGAAGCACTAGGCTGAAAAACCCAATGGGATTTCCAAAGAAGCATGGGAGAAAAACATTCAATAAACATCAATACAGAATGTTTTGGAACCAACAGTAAAAGTTGTTGAAAATTTTCTGTTGGAAAATGATTGTGTTAGATAGCAGTGTTTTAAGGAAATCAAAACATTTCACAGAGATGTAAATAACTGTTGGACTTTTTCTGTAAGACTTCATAAACATATGTGAAGTGTCTGATGGATTTTTTCATAAACAAGGAGACAAAAGGAAACATTCTGACATAGCAATTTACTAAGGCACATTTGATATTCTGTGGGCAGTATTTTTTGAAATCTTCATATTCTTCATGGAATGGACATAATCCTTTGCAAACCAATAAATAGATGAGTAGGCTTGTTAGCAGTCACTGCCACCCCAAATACTCATTAGAGGCTCTCAAAAAAATGTTCCCAGAGATGGAGAGACAGTGAAGAGAGATTGAAATTCTCAGAATTAACCAGAGCAAATAAAAATATTTCTTCGTTATGAGGGCGGTGAGGCACTTGGAAGTGTTCAAGGCCAGGCTGGATAGGGCTTTGAGTAACATGGTCCCATGGAAGGTTTCCCTGCCCATGACAGGGGGTTTGGAACTAAATGATCTTTAAGACTGCTTCCAATCCAAACCATTCTATGATCTCCTAGTCAATTGTAAAAATAGCCAGGATTATATGGTCAAGCAACCAACTAGAAACAGCATGAAACAAAAATAACATGAACTTTATAATGCCAGCACATCAGGTCACCACAGTATACAATCAGACAATCTGCCATATGGTACTATTACTGTGGTTCCAGAACAATTTAAATAGAATTATTGAAACTAGCCTGTGCTGAGACTAATACTAATTTCACATCTTCCTTTGTTTGTAATGTTCCAGGTCATAAGAATGGCTGGATCAAATGACAATGAGACAGTTGTGTCCAGATTTCAATGTAGGATATACAGATGAGAAATTTGATCTTGAAGGTGCAAGAGAGCTATGCCTCACTGATGCATGAAAGACTCGGGGAAACTGAATGCAAAATTCAGATATCTACTACTGGATATACAGCTATACAAAATGTAATTTTTTTAATGTTATTTTTTTTCCCATGGCAAGTTTTCTACCATTTAATTGCACACATATAATGTAGTCTTCATGTATCACTGTGACCTCATATCTGCTTTCATCTCTTAGCCATAGCCTCAGAGGATCAGTTCTGCTCCATTTAGGAGCAAGACCTGAATTGTACATGAGTTGCGCTGACAGCAGAGACAGTGGCACAATCAAAAGATTTTGGAATGAGCTTTTCATTGAAGTTCTTTAACCTACAAAACTACTGAAAAGCAGTCATGGCAGCACAGAGTTCAGACAGGTTTGTTTACCAGGCTGCTAAGATGACTAGCCATGCATCTGTAGTCTCTCTCTCTCTCTCTCTCTCTCTCTCCCCACCCCCAGCAGTGTAGACGTATCTTACAATATCAGAGAGAATTCAGAAGAATAGCAAAATAGCACAAAAAAATACTAACTTCAAGTCAGGCTTGACAGGTTGCAGTTCTGTAGAATTAGTATTTATCTAAGTTACACACACCCTTTGCAAATAAGCTATTTGTTTTAAGCAATGCTTAATCCTTTTCCAGTGTATCTGGGATGGGCAGTAGCCTACATAAATGAATAGAACACCAGCACATGCAGGAGGGCCTTTCCAGGGTGTTACAGATTATGCCTGCATTAGCCTGTAATTCTATGCAGTAAGAGAGGATCAGTGAATTAAATCTTCCTCTTTTGTTCCTTGTCCACCATGATGCAAAACCAATCAAAACACAGTCTGGGAACAACCAGGCTACTCCAAGGCAGAATGTCACCAAAACCACACTGCCTTTTCAGAGACAAGTTCTTCAGGGCTTTTGCTAAGAAGGAGATGATACAGAAAAGTCAGTCTTGCCAGTGACAAACCTAAACATAGGCAACCGTCCTGCTTTTTTTACATGGCAGGTAGGTTTATTTCTCTGCCAGACCACATGGCCTGTCAGAATTAGGCCTACCTATTTTTTAAAAAATCATGCCATACAGTTTTGTGGCAAGTAAGTGAGTACATTTAGAGGCATTTTTCTAAACACCTGACAAAATTTGGCCCCAAGATTCTGAATCAAATAATCCTCCACTCTAGAGCTCACAGAAAGCAACATCACAACACCCAGATGCAACGCAGCTCTTTGTGTTACAGCAGTTATAATCAAACTATTGTTCATGCTGCAATCAAGTTCCTAGAAAAGGAGATTTGAAAAAGAGGGTTAAGACTAGGTTTATAGAACTTAAGCATATACCTAATCTGTCTGGGAAAATTCTTAATGTACTTTGCATGTTTTTGAAGCTGTCTGTGACCTTAATATCAGAGCAGCACACAGTTTGGAAGTATGCAATTAATGTCTCCATTTAGTAAAAAAACCACAGAAAAGTTTATATTTAAAGTTGCCTGTGATAATACGATATGATAAATATGTGTACAAAGGTATAGTCCCTATTGTGTGGAATAATACAACTAATAAAGAAACATTGGTCAATAATGAAGTTGTGACTTTCCAGAACACCATTGTAAAAGTGTCAAAGCCAGGCTTCAAGAGCTCTACCTGACCTTTCTGACAAGAATATGAATAAAACCAGGCATTGACCACTTCTACATCACCAAGAAATGGGACCCTCTTTTCAACTGACATTAAGCCATAGAACCAGAGGGACTATATTTATGAGCTGAGATGCTGCTTTCTGTCTCTCTCCTAGTTGCTCCAGCTTTACATTATTTGATCTAGCTGTCTGTCTGTGGTATCGCTCTTGGTCTCTGTCAGTGCTGGAAAAGCCTTCAAAGATTAAATATTACTGTTGACCATGACAACTGAGGGCTGCCTCCAATAGCAGGTACAGATTACATCTGTACAAGACAGTGCCATATTGACATGTCCTTTAGGTGCTGCAGTATCAAGTTTTTAGGTATCTCCCTTGCAGTGCACAGCCCAATGTAGACCAGCGTTAGACTCCTAGAATCACTGGGCAGTGCAGGAGGACAAATGTCTGCTTCAAAATGGCCTTCAAGGCAGTCAGCAAACAGAGGAGTTTCCTAGGGTCTCCTAGGAGTTTCTTAGTTTTATTGGGATTTGCTCAATGAAGTGCTACTTAGAACCAACTAATAGGAAAGTCTGGAAACCAAACCACTTCCTAAAATTCATACCTGCTGGTCCTTGCTGGGCAAAGGTGGTGATACTAACCTAATGTGATTTGAAGTGGGCTATGGCACTGGTCTTCATTTGACCATATTTTGTGATGAACATCACAACTGTCCTAGGAAGGTGTTCATTAATCTATTGGTGTGCATGATGTACTCTGAAAATATCCGGCAGGCTGAATCATCTCCAGAGGGTGTGGTGGAAGAATATACAGGATGGGATTTATAGGTGGTGATACTAACCTAATGTGATTTGAAGTGGGCTATGGCACTGGTCTTCATTTGACCATATTTTGTGATGAACATCACAACTGTCCTAGGAAGGTGTTCATTAATCTATTGGTGTGCATGATGTACTCTGAAAATATCCGGCAGGCTGAATCATCTCCAGAGGGTGTGGTGGAAGAATATACAGGATGGGATTTATCAGAGCAGGGACTGTAGTAGCTGGGATTCCCACATAAACTGGTGATAACTACCAAATCATTGCAGATGTTTTGGATATCTAAGCCTCCTGCCTCCAGCTTTCTATTAGGCTTGAGTGTTACATTGTCTACAACTGTTCCCAAAACCCGTAAGAACATGACACTCTTTGAGACTCCAGGCATCTTCCAAGCATGACATGAACTCTTCCAAGGGTTCAAAAGCTATGATGAAGTGACAGAGAGCAAATTCAATCTCATGAACCTTTTTCCTTAGAAAACCAGACTAACTAGCCGGTCAGGGAGATTAGGTACTTTGAGGATTTGGCAGGAGGTGAGCAGGAGTTCTGAGCTTTGCTTAAATATTTATCTAAGTACTTCCTTTAATAATACGTACTTGAACGCTATGTAAGCCCTTCTTCAATCATATTCTTAGAATTTCTTGGCTTTTGCTATTTACCTATTACAGTAACGTGCAAATTTATGACACAAAGCCATCTACGTGGCCCACTGCAGAATAGCAGACAAGCTTCTGCCTGTTGCAGAAAGGCCATGACTGTGGCCTTTTGCAAGGTAAACTTTTTCTCTCACCTACTTGCTGAGCTAGGAAGGCTGGGGCCAGAAGTGTGGTGGAGTGGGGATGGAGAAACAGTTGCAGAAAGTACAGGGGACACACAAACCCCTTCTCTTGTGCTCCTTCAGTGAGAAGAAAGACAGCTGAGAATGGGCTTTTCTTCTTCCTCACAAGCTCCAGAGTAAAGAACAATTTAGTATCTTGTACTTTTACATCTGCTGAAGCAGAATGCTGCACATTAGAAACATTCTTTTCCCCCATTTCTTTGCTCCCCCAGTTGTTATCTGTTCCCAATCTTCTCAGGTTTCCCAATCTTCTCTTCTCACAGAAGTGTCTCAGGACACTACTGCCACAGATTTACAGCTATTATTTCAGTCTAATTCACTGTGTAAGGGGAGAAACTATGTCAACAACTTATGTTTCATACAGCTCACCACTGCAGAAATAGTCCCCATGCAATTTTCTATTCTTAGCACATCTGGATGAGTTACAAGTAAAATCAGTCATTTTGAAAAATGACTACAATTTTCATTAATTTTACAGTCTTTCTTCAGTCATCCAGTTAGTGTAATAAGTGTGTTAGTGTGATAATAAAAAGCAACAGACATTTGGTGAACAGAGTAGTTTTCTAACTTGGTTTTTATCCAGCTGTTTTATGAAATACCTAAAAGTTTCAGGCAGCTCCTGAAACATCTGGGTTACTATTCCCATCACACTGTGAAACGTGACATTATTATGCTTTCATAGAGAAAAGTGACTGTCCTGGGCTGAAAAAGTGCCAGACTCAGAGCAACTCAGGTGTCAGCTCCTCTGGACACGTCAGAACTAAGCCTGGACTCTGTACAAGATTCTTCTCAGGCATTTTCCATGTGGAGAACAGAATTGTTTAAAATGTCACTATGCAATTGGCACACAGGAGGAGAAAACAAACAGATGCAAACGTTCAAAAAGGAAGTTGAAGTGTGACAGACAACGTCACAGTAGTCTTAGTGGGAAAGATAAGCACTGGCTCCTCTTCAATTGCCTGTCAACATGCCTGTTCACATCTCCAACACTTGGCATGGGGAGCGGTTTTTCCCTTTGCAGTTTCTGTGCCTCATACATGTGCTGCTTCCCACACGTGCTGGGCACACAGTACTTTCTCTCATGGCTTGGGGACACCATCCCTTTGTTTGCCTCCTGATTCCCTCCTGCTGGCCCTTTTCTTTCCTCCTACTCTTCTTTGCCTTTATAGCTAGTTCTTTCAACTTGTTTGTGAGTTAAAACCAAAAAGTAATTCTTTCTGTCAGAAGATCCTGTATATTCAAGATTAGTTATCACACTACATGGCACTTCTGCAGATTAAGGTCTCTCCATCCCCTTCCACCATAGCCCTCCACCTTCCCTCATCTCTCCTCGCTCCCGTCAATCTGTGGAGTTACTCTTTCAATTGGATTTAAATTATTTGCATATCTTTCTCAGACAAGTAATTTATGTATCCATGTATTAACTAAAGCTCCATTATTACTTTTATTAGACTGGTTTACCCTCCCTAGCTTCTTCTACCTCCCCAGTTCTCCAATCTCTGTGAGCTGCAGTAGCCAGGGTCTGGTGATAGGTGCTCATGTTATGCTTTTACTGCCACGTTGAAGTCCTGTGATGCTCAGTCTCTCACCAGCCCACTCTGACACCTGCAGACCTCTCACAGCACCAGTTTCCCACCACGACTGATGGGGGACTCAGGCAGCTCCAACAACTGGCACAGCTCCCATAAAAGGGAGACAGGGGGAGTTGCCTTTTCACAGTGAGATGATGACTCCATATCGGACCCTCTAGATCAGGGAGTGCATCTTGGCTCTCATACTGGGGCCAGGGAATGACAGAGGCTTTCTGCACTGCTGAAATTTCCCAATGGCTCTGAAGTAGCTAGAAAGAAGGTACAGTACTGCCTGGTGGTGTTGGCAGATGCAAGTTGGCTCCTGGTGCTCAGCTGAGTTGTAGCAGAGATAATGGGGACAGATTTAAAGCTCACCTCAAATCCTTTCCTTGGGGAAATCTAGATGTGAGTGTGGCTCATCTGTACCTACACATTGCAATATACACCAAGTCATGAGAGCTAATTGTATATAGTTGTCTCTGTTCATAATCTAGGCTGCTTTCTGAAATTTGAAAGGAATTTGTTCACATTCAAGTAAGTGGTTGGATGTATAACAGAGGCTCCTGTTACAAGTGCCAGCAGTTTCCAGAAGAGTTTCATATAGCTCTGAAGGTATGCAAAAAAGAAATGCAGCAGAGCAGCATGTTCTTTGCTTAACTTTCTTCCCCTTTTCACCTTGCCCACTTCCTTTTGAACATTTTATGATCAAGTAATTAGTGTTGACTTAGTTGCAGTAGATTCTTTAGCTGTAGTTTGTTTGTTTATTGAAAGAATTCTATTTAATCTCAAGGCATAGCCAGAACAATGCATTAAAAATCTCTTCAGAGATGAGAATGCATGTGGTTTTATTTATACTTTAATGCAACATCACTTTTCATATATTGTTCAGTGCATTAGGTATATTAACTAAAATGTGTTTTTAATACTATGTCTGAACAGTAGAACACCCTGGAAAAGAATTGCATTTTTTTAAATCTTGTCAGTCAGTTCTGAAAGCAAGAAAAATGATATGTTGATAAGAAGGAGGAGCAGCTAACATTTCTATTGTGATTTCATAAGTCTTACAGGCACCCTATCCTGTCTAGGAAGTGACCTGTATCAGGGGACCATGAAGGGAGGATCTGTACAGAGCAACATCCCTGCACAGCTTTGTACCAGACACTTCTTCTGGAAGGAGGCAGGGACTTGGTTTATTAGCCGTTTGAGCTTCAATAGTCAAGAGAGGAGAAAAGAAAAGGAGAGAGGCAGACTTGTAGAATGGGGACCCATGTCACTATATATAGGCAGTTAAATCCTCAATGGCTTCAATCCCATTTTCTCCTATTTCTTCTATTGGTCATTTCTCAATATTGCCTACCTTGAGGGTATGAAAATGTTTGTTATTACAGACATACAGTTTCCTTATGATACTACAAAGCTGGTTTAAGATAGTAGCTATTTCCAAACAAGCAGCAAATTATAATGGTTGTGCTAGACAGAAAAAATTATTTCATATTTCATTAAACACCACAAGGCTGTATCAGCTGAGTCAACTCAAGTGGTTCTTCTCAGAAAAAATAAGTGGTCACTTATTTCACATTGCCACATATAGTGTTTCTCTGAAAGTTATAAATAAAGACAATGGACAATGAGGATTTTCTTTCTATTTTGTTCAGATGGGGCAAAGTTGCAATTATTAGTGCTGTGAAACAAACTGAAAGCGAGAGTCCTGTCTAAATTGAAAATGGCTTTCAAGGAAAATAAATGCTTTTGTGCAAATTCCTATAATATTTTCCAGATGCCACATCCAGCCAATCTGTCAAATAGCTGATATAATGCAGTTCTGGTCTTTGTGCTTCTAGGGAATATTTCCTCCTTAGAGACCTTCTGACTATTTCTCTTATTTCTACTGTTTCTGGATTTCTTTCATCCCATTTGAAAAAGGCACCTTTCCAATCACATTCCCTCAAGAGAGAGATTCCAAAACATCTTTTCTCACTTATCTAGACAGTGATCTCTTGTCCCTTCAAAAGTTGTCTCCTATATAACTGGTCCTAGTAATGTCTCTGAGGGTCATTTCTTATGACAGAGATTTGAGGTAGACACAGTGCAGTTTTTTGTCTTATCCACAATCTTGCTGTGTCTTACAGGTAAGTAGTGCTCAGAATAAGTGAGAGAACTTGTCTCTTGTGGATTGACTACAGAAACATAAAGCCAGATGTTATCATTTGCATTTGTTCTGTAGATGTGGCCACCAAGCACCTAGCAAAATGACCAGATCCTTGTTTAACTGAAGATTATTCTAAGGAAGAATAATGCTTTATGTACTTAACGATGTCAAAATGTTGTTGCCCTTGACTCCCACCACTACAGCATTTTAAAATAAAAAACAACTCCTTTGCAGGCACTAGGCAGGGTCTAGAAAGTCATATTATACCTTCAACGTTAATTTGGCAAGGGACTAAAGCAGAAAGTCTAGTGGAGTGGGCTAAGGCAAGCTTAGTGTTTGATAAAAGCCTCTGTAGATTAGATCACTGCTCTACTTCAACTTATGATGCTAATGGAAATGAATGATCCACCTACAAGGACATCTGCCTGTTACTAACACAGGCACTTGCATGTTTCTTCACTCTTCTCTTTCAGAAACAAAAGATGAGAGGTCAGAAGAGGTCATAGTAGCTCTTCATGGTTTTGTTTTTTCCCATGTTTCCTTCTCCTGAGAAGGATAACAAGCATGTTTAACAAGCCCTGAAGCTTCACAATCACTTAGATTTCCCAACATCTTAATTGCTTTCTATGGTATGTATCACTGAGAGCATGATAAGGCTAAAATTCAATCTGAAATCCCATGAGTGTCAACAGATGTAGGAATCTGATTGGGATGCAAGGCACAGCTGTAGCCTTTCCACTGGGTTCTGCCAATACCCTAAGCCAAACACCCTGAGTTTTGGAGAGATCATAATCAGTCAAGATCTGCATCAAAAATGTGCAGCTCAGATCCACTTTTGGTCTAAAATATGCCAGGCCACGTGCCAGAGGACACATACCTAATTACCAGGCTGTGTTGATTATTCCTTCTCCTGTACTTTTCTCAGTAAATTTAGAATAAATTACATCTTTGGTAAATTACACAAGGAGATGATTATGCATTTAATTAGATGTTTACCTCTCGTTTTCTTCATGCAGTAGTAACTGGTGTAGATTACAGGAACTCAGAATATTGTTTTTGTATGGTCACATTTTCCCAGGGTTAGATTCAATAAAAAAAAATGCAACAAACTCACAACAAAACCAGCAGAAAGACATTTGGTCAGGGGAATATTTGTACCATATTCAGCTTTTTTCTTCCTTTAATATGAAAATTAATAATATCAGGGGATAGTGTCTCGGCTACTTGCAACCCATTGAAAAATGCATATTAGAAGGGAAAATACATAATTTATTAAATGTATTGCTTAAAGTGAGAAACTTGAAATTGAGTTTTTTAAGACTGGGGATTTGAGGTTATGCTTGGCATAGGCTACTCAGTCTGCTGAATTATTCAATGCTAAGCCTGCCAGTGGGAATAACAAGAAAACAGACATAGATTTCAAAATATGTTTTCATTTGATTGGGAAGAAAAAGTTTAAAAATTAAGTAGCTACACTCAGAAGAAGATTTTTGCCCTCCTCATTGAACAACTGTTGATGGATGACTGCAGTTCTGCCTATGAAAGGAGTACCCATGTGTATTCACTTAGTGGTACTTAAACAAGAATGTTATAAGCGACTGTACTGTCCATTAAACTGCCAGAAATGATAAATATAATTAGAAATTGCTTCCCTTTGCAACTATTTTTTCCCGAACTAACTAAAAAGTACATATATGCTAGAAGATAAGGACAAAGGTGGTCACAAGGCTGATGTCTTTCACACCTGTTTGAGGAAATCAGCTTAAAAGGAAACCTCCCCTCTAAGGATTGCTCTTTCGCCATAAAATCAGTCCCCCGGGTTAGAAAAGTACTCTGATTTCCTTCAGAGACAGAAAGAATTGTCCAAATAGTGGTAGTTTTAAATGTTTTCAGAGGAAAGTCTGTCTTTATTTTAACGGAAGCTAAATCTGGCTTTTTGTAATCTAAGTATTGGTTTACCTAGTGTTTGAAAGATTTCTGATGTATATAAAGAAAAACAATTTCTTGGCAACACGTATCTTAACCACCACAAAGAAAGAATTGTTTCAGGAACTGAATTAAAAACCTTTCTTTTGTCAAATCCTGGTGGCTTTTTCTTCATTAATAGGGGGTAACTCCTCTTGAGTTACTTTTTTTCTCTTCATCTCAATGTTGAGCAAGACCTCTGGAGATAGGAGAGATCAAAGTAACTAAGAACACAGTCCATTTTACATCAAGAATTGCCAGCAGGGAACAAAAAAATGCACCTGACTCTCGAAGCTTTTCATTCCTGTCAATCTCATTTTTCCCACACTGTACAATATTCTACCCACAGCCGTCCTGCACCCTACAACCAAAACTTCAAATAATCTCATTGAGAAAGTATGAAGACAGAGTCTCTGTCAATGTTTTCAGTCTCATACCTCTTGATTCTGCACTGAGGAATCAAAGGCAACAAAATGACCTCTTGGCAAAACACCATGAAGTCTAATGAATAATAATAACAAAAATAATTTTTAAAAGTCGCAAAATTCCCAGGTCCTTCAAAGTCTCAGTACAGTCTTCCACATTCAGGCAGTCCTCCATGCAAAATCATGTGCAGAATGGTGCCTCACAGGAGTATAGCATTCACGCAGAGCAAGTCAAAGGCGCCACTGGAACGAACCAAACCCTGAAACATTGCAGCAAAGTCAGCATGATGAGCCTGCATGTGGACCTCA
Source organism: Acanthisitta chloris (assembly GCF_000695815.1). Taxonomy (NCBI): domain Eukaryota; kingdom Metazoa; phylum Chordata; class Aves; order Passeriformes; family Acanthisittidae; genus Acanthisitta; species Acanthisitta chloris. Next base: position 56,410 of record NW_008682412.1, read on the forward strand.
ATCAGTGAGGAGTTGCTGTATGGCCAGACAGTAGCACAGCACATTACACTGACTAAGAAAAATGATGGACCAGGCAATTGTATTTTATATCTGCCCATTTCGTCATATGAGACCTTTACTTCTCTTTGGATAGCACTGAATGGATTCACAGACATCGTGGTAAGACAGTGCCAATGTGTTCATTCACAGAGAGCTAACAGTCACAGCAAAGCAAAAGCTAATTTCTGGACATTCACTTCCTTAAGCTGCAGGAAATAAATGACATTCACAATGAGACAGTGTTTGTGAGTTTCGTGTGTGTGTGCTTTCTCTGAATTCCTGTTTTGACATTTCATTTAATATGTCATAAATTTGTACTACAATTGACTGGCATATATCATGTTATCACTAATCTTTCCATAATATACTATTTTATCTATTCTTCATCATGTTTTGGTAGAAAGAAAAATGCTTTTTGTATTTTCTTTGATTAATTTTAATAACAAGTGCAGCAGTTGTCAGGCCTAGGAACAGCACTTTTGCAGATTAAAAGGCTGTGGAAATTTTCTATGTTTGCCTAAGGAAAGACATTATAGATGATGAAGAAACCAGTGGAATGATTTGAAGAAAACACAGAAATATCCATTTAATTAACATGCACAAGACCTTTGAAGAAAAATTCTACTTTTTAATACTAGCAAATTCAAGCTAATTTTTCTCATATTCAGATATACATGAAACAGTGACTAAGAAACATAATTTTGCAAAGTTTTCTATATATCTTTATATTTAGCAATATAAGGCAAATATTTTGACTTGATGACAATAGATCAGAAGTATGGAACAACAGATGCAAATTCTAATTTTTATTTTTTTTTCACCCTAGGACTTGAGAAATATCCCCAAGATGACTAATAACTCTGATCACCTCTCCTCTGTCTCACTCTTGTCCAGTCTGTGAAGGAATCTTAAATATGCAAACAAGAAATAATAAATAGGAAAGGTGTGCCTATATACAGAAAAAAAGGATATCTAAAAAAATTTTTGGAAAAAAAGACAGCAAAGTATAACTTACAGCCTGTTTCAGGGCTATTAAATTCATCTGGAGCTTTTCCAGCAGCCTCAATGACCTTTGGATCAGACCCATCACTGCTTCAGTGAAGAGCAGAGTCCTCATCTCTTGCAGAAATTGTCTATTCAACTGAACAGCCAGTTTCTGTGCTGAAGACCCCCACCTCAGTTGGTCAATCAGGAGACCTGAGCTGAAATCCAGTTTATTTAGCAAACATAGAACATTGTTTATTGAAGCAGATATCCCACTTAAAATGCAAGCATCATGTGGATGGACTCTGTCCAGCTCTCCTTTGAGTCCAACTGACTGGAATCAAATTGATCCATCTACTGCTGCTGCTCTGTGACAGTCTGGCAACATAAAGCAGTTGTGAACTTACAGGACCACTTGAAATGTACTTGCCAAGTATAAAATGGTTACAAAGGGACTGGGCAAGGTAGTGTTATCTACCCAGCTCAGTGATTTTTAGGGTAGGGTCACGACCTTTAAAGCTTTTCTGTATATGACCCCGTTGCTCTGTGCAGCAGTGAGAACAAGGGACTGGACAGGGGACAACAGCTTGCATTTGTCACAGGAGTTTTTCCAGTGTGTTTCCTGCTCTGTAGGTGGAATAATTCCCTTGGATTTCCCCAGCTCCTTTGCAAGTCTATAAAAGGCAAAACTGATATGGAAACAGAGTGCTTATGGGCAAGCTGAAATCACTGATGTACTTCTGCAGTCTTTTCCAAAAACAATATATTAGTGGTGTAGTTTGGTGGGGTTTTATTTTCAAAGTAAAACAGCTCTTGAAAAATTCTGATAATTCAGAAATTATCTGAATCTTTCACTGTTTAAAATCTTCTAGAAACTTACTATATGTAATATTTTTAGCAGGAACCTCTTCTAAGCAATTCCTAAAATGTTTTTCCTCTTAAATGCTTTTATATTTTTAAAATTTTTTCCTAAGTGAACATACTCAATCTTGAAACAAATTTAAGCTGGTATTCTGAAGAATCTTTATGTTCCTTACTATGTAATGAAATAACCCCTTGGGTTTACCAAGAACTGGATGAACTTACATGAAAAATAATACAAGCTGTTGCAGTCATCTGAGCTTAACTGAAATTAAGGGTTTTTTTCTGCAGTATTCATCCACTTGGAAACACATATCATGCCTGTTCCATTTGTAGCTGGCTCTTACTGTGCAAAACTGTACTGTCTTTCTGTACTGTGTAAGTATCTCGGCACTTCACTAGGTCACATTTCTTCTTACTGACAGTTATACATTTGCCAGCACAAACCACAAGATCAAAGCAGACTTTTCTGTGCAGCAACTCAACTTTTGGAACAGTTTGAAATCCTAGAGTCTTTCAGAGCTCATTCACCTCTCTCTTTTTGTTATATCTCCACACTTGCTTCTATATTCAGAAAGATAAGAGAGTTTGAGGTCTTTCCATAGTTTGATCTCTTTGTATATTAACTTGCATGTTTTAGCTTCACACTCCTAATTATTTGAAATGTTAACATATTTTGTCTTGGGAAGATCATTCAAAATGCTAAATTAGAAACACGATGTCACATCTGGTTCCTGAGCTCAACACAGCATAATAATTGTGGTATAGAAAATATACTCCAGGTTTCTGAGTATTAATTGTAGTTATGAATGTATGTGTATTGTCAGCTTTAATCACTATCATGCAACTGATGGCATGACTTCAATCAAAGTGAATTGTGCTATATGAAGCCAAATTGCCATTTTGGCACTTCTGTGAAAATAAAACCTCTGGCAGTTATTCCTCACTGGTAGTTGCATCAGCATGAAAACAGGCTCTGAAGGGCCTGTATATATGTATAATGTCATGACACCCTCTACCAGTCCTGAAAGTTAGAGCCATTCTGGGTCAATGTGCAGATGACAAAGGGCCCTTACTGGCCAGCACAGGGTAGGAAAGTCTTCAGAGTGAATTGATCTTTTTTCTGTGCTGGGACTCCTAAATTAGAGACACACTTGCTTTCCCTTCAACTAAACCAGTAGAAACAGAATATATGAATGCATAAATATATGTACATGTATATATTTGTATATATTTCCTGACAGGAGCCAGATTCTTCTTCTGTGTACTAATATACTGTGTCTCTCTCTCTCACACACACACACACATACACATGTTTTAGACCATAATTCATCAATATTTGGAAGAGCCTTAAGTTTGTTGTGTTTGTTCATGGCCTATCATTACAGTAAATGCCCAAAGCTTCCATTGTATTTGTGAAATATAAACAACAACTACACTAAGAGTAAAAAATATTGTATCTCCTAAATAGTGTATCTCCTACAAAATAATGCTGGAAGGCACAGTTGTATTCTCTTTTTAAATCAATTTTCTTTAAAAAGAAGTTACACTCAGATACCCCTTCACATCGGTCATTTTAGTAGATATTTAAAGTCTGACGTAAGCAAGCTAACACATTAAGGAAGACAAGTTTTAGGTAGATTGTCTGTCTGAGAGCTTGTAAGTGTACTGTAGGAACATGTCTCATGATCCACAAGGCTCAGTCACATGCCTCTTGTACTCAGTGATTGTGCTCTGGCTGCTCTTGGTCCCTTGGCTGGCATTGTGTGGCTCTTCATAACTCAGTCAAAGACTTGCCACAGACTTCTGCTGGATGATGGTGGCACTCAACACTAAACGCAAAGCTGCTTGAACAGCTTCTCTGGCAGCAGAGTTCCTGGCCCATTGCACTCGTGCCTTTGAGCCATGGTGGTGCCTGCTGAGGCAATAAAAGTCCAAAGAAGGGAATGGAGCCTGCATCCCACCACAGCCCTGTGTAAAGGACACTGTGGCTTCCTGTCTCATAGGAAGTGCTCACTCTGTGACCTGTAGTTTCTGCCGTCTGGACAGCTGTCTCTGAACTTCCTGCAGCAAAACAAAACAGCACTGAAAGTGTTTCCCTCTTCCTTTTGTTTCACTACTTCTCGTCCACAGAGTCTCTCTGAACTTGTGTGCCCATCTGGAATTAATACACCCAGTGTGTCTGTGGAGAACACTGGGGAAGTGGTGGAAGCCCAAGGGGGTGGTGTGAGTATTGGCTGTTGATATACACATAAATCAGAACAAGCAAATCACTCTGTTGGATGTCTGTGGCAGGATCAAGGACAAAGGAACCTCAGTTTGTGACCCTCTGGTCCTACCTTTCATGTGCCTTGTCCCAGACATGTATCAACAGTCCTTGTCATAAGTAATAGCAAATGCCAGCAGCTTCTGCAGCTCAGCATAAGCCAGGATGAATTATAGACAGGCTGCAAGGACTCATGTATATCCATCTACCTGATCTTCTGAGCTGGCACCTCTTTGTGGAAGAGGCTGAGGCAAAGGCAAGGTAAACAGGGAGGAAGAAAGGGAAGGCAACTGCAGAAGTAGAAAGCACTACTCTCAAGTTAGTTTTTTGATGCCACTCTGCTGTAGGAGCAATTTGGCACTGGCTGGTATGTGACCCAGGAGAATATTACCCTGGTCAAACACCCCAGTGCTGCATCTGTATCACAGGCAAGTGTCTGGCTTCTAGATTTCCCCTCTCCAGTGCAAGGCAGATATCAAGAGAAAGGGAAGGAGGCATGCCACAGTCTCCTCCAGACAGTGTTTCTGAGAAAATCCACCTTCTTGTGTACACACAGAAGCGTACTTCAAAGGTGAGGGGGTTTAAGAGGGTTTTTTCTGCCAATTCACTGTGATATAAGCCTGGAGAGCTTCCTTCTGTAAATTTTTGCTTTTAGCTTTAGATCCCCAGCACATTGGTGTCTGTGAAAGATTTATGCTAAGTGGAAGAAAACCAGCTGAGGTCACATACAAGTGTCTACATCGTTTAAGTGTTGCCTCAGTCCAGTTTGGATCACTGCAACTAGATTTCTCAGTGCAGTTTGAGTTGGACACTCAACAAGCCAATCTCAAACATTTTTACGGATACTCTCAAGTTGTCTTCCCTGCCTTACATAGTTCTGTAGTAGGCTTTGTCCTCTGCAATGGTTCATGTCCTTTAGCCTCAAGACATTGCTTACATGGCCTCAGTGTCAGGACACAAAAACACTAGCTGGGTGGACTGCAAAACAACCCTGTCATTATTTTAATCAGTTTGAACAAAAAAAAAAATTAGCCCACAAAAAGGATAATCATTATGTCTTAAACCCAGAGACATAACCCAAATGACCTAAAGAAACCCAGGGCCAACTGCTACTGCATGTAACCAGTCTTCTCAGGAAACACTGGAATGAAGTTTTGTGGCTGGAAGACATTCTGATACCTTTTCCTCTAGGAACCACTTTATTCAGTTCTGCAATACAGTCACAGCCACATAGCCCCCAGCCCTAACATCATGCTTAGTATGTGGTTCTTTTTGTTCTCTGATCATTACTAAGCTTAAGAACTGTTGCCCTTTTCATTTACAAATAAAGTAGAAATGAGGTGATGAGATTGCTCAGAACCAAGCCCAGGAGTTTTGTGTTTAATGCTCAGCTAAGCTGTTGTCTCATGTTGCCTAAAACCTTGAACAAAGACACAAAGAGGAATTGTCAGAGAAGAGGGATATCTGCTGAAAGAGGGAGCTCTGGTGTTAGATTGTGCTGTCCTTAACCAATCAGGCATTGCTACACCTGGAGTGAAGCATTTATTTCCAGCTCTCACTGCTGATGACCTTGTGCCTTCAAGTATCAGGCTGAATTACCCTTATCTCCTGCAAAGCTAGACATAGTATTTTGGTGTTGTAAAACATGGTATTAAAAGGTTTTCTTTTTTACACATTAACCTTAGGTTGCTTGTGCTGGTTGGAACTTCTGGACTTTTCAACACCACAATATTCTAAAAATACCACTGAAAGCCTTGACCGTCCACGTGGAAAGCAGCAGGCACTCAGAAGCTCTTGGAACAAGGTGTAAAGTTTGCTTTCAGGTAAATTATGGTGCCATGACTGCAGCAAGTCATCTGTGAGCAAAGATGAGCAAATAGAGCTGGTGGGGCATTTATTGATCAGATGAGAATAATGAGTATGTGCCAGACCTCCTACTCATCTGTACTGACAGATCCTGACATCTCCATTGTGTCTGGTCAAGAAAGTAATTGCCCAGGGTCATGGATCAGAGCTAACTGGGATATATCAGCTAAGAAGAAGCAAAAAGTAGCCACCAGTTGCCTTTTCCTTCTTGTGCTGAATAGGTTTCTATCAGAGCAGAAAATCCAGGCATATGCACAAGCCGTTCTTCAATATATTTTCCTTACAACAAAAACCGCTTGGAAGATATGTGATAAAGTAGTTTGAAGGCAGAAATACATGGCATTAACTAAGAGGAAACTCCTCCTTAGTTTCGTGGACCTGATGCATCTCTTTAAGATTGCAATTATCTTCAATACTCAAGCAGTATAAGCAACCTGAGCAGTAGATGCCAACTGGCCATGTTCTCAAGTGGCATCTATGAAAGGGCAATTCATGCAGCACCACAGTTACTGTGCTTTTTGAAACATGCATCTCCAAAAAGAATGGAACAGCCAGGAAAGAGGTAAGTAACAGATAAAAGAACTTCCCACTTAGGTTGTTTTTTGGTTTTTTTACTATTTAGCACCAGAAATGCTGAATGAGGACAGTCTAAGAAATATTCATGTCATCAGTATGGCTGTGGGTGGGGAATAAAAGGAGTGCACAACCAATAAAATGGTATCTATCATGCTCATTGTTTTTTACTATTTGTTTACTTGTTCTGCTAACAACTTGTGCCATTTCTTCCCGTTTCTATTGTCAGACCGGCCGGGTCTGGAACTGCCTTGAAGTCACCTTCAACTTGCAGATTAGGAAAGTGACAAAAGTACATAAATTTTCTCAGCAATTCACTTTCCCTTGGCAGCCCTCTAGCCTAATCCAGAAGCTATCCATATTTATCACCATCTCACTGAAGAGTTGTACTACTTCCAAAGGAGCTCTTTGTCTTTGTGCAACAGAGCTGTCACTCCCTCAATATCAGTAAGTCCAAAGTGAGCAGCTAATATCTCCTGGCTGTGGTTCCAAGAGACCTGGCTGGTACAAAAGCATGATCATGTTTTTTCAGAAGGTGAAGGGCTTGCTATTGTGGTTAAATGGGGAGACCCCTTCCTGACACTCCTTCCAAGCATGTTGGTTTAATTTTTGACTCCTGCTTGCTTTAGTCTCATCTTTGGCACCAGGGCTAAAGCTGATCATTGCCAACTAAAGGTGTTAGTGCCTAAACATGTGCATAGCTGCTGATTGGTAGACTACAAAGCACATCACCCTGCAGGTCACAAATCAGTGGGAGTTAGGCACTGCCAGGTGTGCAAAGTTTAGATATTATCTTCTATCTAACCTTTGCTTTGGGGCGCTTGAATAGAATCCCTTAGCCTCAAAGGCTCCAGCCTGCTATCACCTGTAGGAGTGAGCAGCAGTCCTCCTGGCACTGAGAGAGACCACAGAATTACAGAATCATAGACTACTCAGTTGGAAAGGACCTCAAGGATCATCTGGTCCAACTTTTCTTGGCAAAAGCATCATCTAAACAAGATGGTCCAGATGGGCTGCCCTGGGAGGTGGTGGATTCACCATCCCTGGAGGTTTTCAGGATGAGACTGGATGTGGCACTCAGTGGCATGGTCTAGTAACCATGGTAGGGTTGGACTCAATGATCTTTGAGGTTTCTTCCAACCCAGTTGATTCTATGATTCTATAATTCCATGATCATGTTGGCTGTTAATAGTATCATTCTCTCTCCATGAGCTGTACAGCAACAGAGGCTATATCTGCACTGTGCTGATGTGTCAGAACCTCTGTCTCCTGCCTCCACAGAAGCATCCTTGAGAAAGTGTTTTAAACATAGCCATAGGCCAAATTCACTACTGCATTAACCACTAAACTAAAATGTTAGTCCAGGCATACATTTGACTTTATTTCATAGAATCATAGAATTTAGGGGTTGGAATGGATGTACAGATCATCTAGTCCCAAAGCCCCTGCCATGGGCAGAGACACCTCCTCACTAAATCAGGTTGCTCAAGGCCTCATCCAGCCTAGCCTAGCCTTTTGTCAGGGTTGGGGCAGCCACCTTGTCTCTGGGCAACCTGTTCCAATGTCTCACTACCCTCACAGTAAGAAACTGTTTTCTCACATCCAGTCTAGACTTTCTTTGTCTCTGGGCAACCTGTTCCAATGTCTCACTACCCTCACAGTAAGAAACTGTTTTCTCACATCCAGTCTAGACTTTCTCTCCTTCAGTTTGATCCCATTACCCCTTGTCCTACATTGCAGTTCCTAACAAAGAGTCCCTCTCCAGCTCAATTGTAGGCCCCTTCAGATACTGAAAAGTTCCTATGAGGTCTCCACACAACCTTCTCTTCTCCAGACTGAACAGCCCCAACTTCCTCAGCCTGTCTTCATAGGGGAGATGCTCCAGTAGTCTTATCAACTTTGTGGTCTCCTCTGGACTTGCTCCAACAGTTCCATGTCCTTCTTATGTTGAGAACACCAGAACTGCACTCAGTATTCCAGGTGGGGTCTCACGAGAGCAGAGTAGAGGGGAAGAATCACCTCTTTTGACCTGCTTGCCACATTGTTTGTCAGCAGTTCTTTCAAAACCTCTCTTTGCTTCTGCCTGGAGGAGACTGGTGGCAACATGCCATCAGCAGCTGACTAGCATGACACTTGGTCCAGAAATGGGGTGAGTGAGGTTATCAGGAGATAACATAGCATCATTGTCACCATTCAGTCACTGTCTTCCCTGTCTGGGTTGCCATGGAGTTGTAGCATATGCTACACAAAATAGCTATGTTATTTTAGGAAAACTATGCAATGAACTTCTGTACTTAGTCCACCAGGCTCCTTACATGCTCATTGCTGGGATGCTAACTAACTGCAGCTTGCAAGTTTGCCATTGATGGAAAACTCAGAAATTCATGTTTTACCAAACAATGGCATGGGTATAAGACATAGGTATGTCTAACCAATATTAGCTGAACATTCTTAAGCTATATCTGTGGAAAATTAGCATTTCTCCTTGATGTGCTTGACTGGCTTCATGTCATTCCTCTGGCAAGAGTGACAGAATTACAAAACCTTTTTTTTACTTATTTTCCATGTGTCATAGCCAACAATGTTGTACATTATTAGCCTGTAGCACAATTTCTAAAATTGGAATTTCCATTGCTTGCAAGGCAGACTAAATGTTTTCTTTTTGGAAAGGCTCTGTTTCTCTCTCTGATGCCTTTCTCCCATACCTTTCCAAAACATATGTTTTCAATCTTTTTCATTTATATGTAAGAAATCACTGCTGACAGATATTTTATCTTTTCAATTTATCTCTCACTGACCTCCTAAAATATATATATATATATAAGGAAGAGAAGCCAGAGATGGATTTACTGGAGTGATAGAAAAGAGAGGAGGAAATAAAAAGAATTAATAAATACCTCAGTTCAAATGTGAGCCTGCCAGACTGCAAATCAAAGAATTACTGAAATCCGGAAATGTTCAGGTCATTTTTCCTTTTCCTCTTTTGTGCTTCGAGGTGCAGTCTGGAAGACATGGTGCCAAATCATTGTGAGGAAAGTGCTTGTTCCCAGTATCTTCAGTTGGCATCAGAAGCACCAGTTCTAGGAAGTCTCCCAGGGAAGCTACTTTTTATACCTCTATTCTAATTTTAGGGACAAGATGTTTGGATAATGTAAGCATGCATCCACCTTACAAGAGGCTTCTTTCTGCAAGCTGAACCTGACTAGAGCCTTTCAAGGGTCCTATGTGTCTTCCAGAAGATCTGAATTTCAAATGAAGATCTTTAAAAGCATGGATCACTCCTGATTTCCTCATTTAAGGTGGCCAAGGCATAATTGAGCTTCAAGTTGACAACTGTTGGAAAGAGTTTTAAGAAATTAATAGTGCCTGTGAGCATGAAAAATAAAAGGACAAGGACATCTCAGTTTCTGAGGCTCCGTCTAGGAGCCAAGACTGACATTCAGTGATATGATTGCTCCAAATGGTACTTACTAACTACAACCAACAAATAGGGATGCATATTATGAATCGGTATTTACATCTGTGATGGCTGAGGACTTTGTTGCTTGGTTCCCCAATGTAGCTCCTCCATAGCCAGAGATCTTTGTCATGAGTCTGGCTAGCCTCCCAGCAACACCTACTTCCATCTGAACTGGATGCCATGAGATCCCACCCAGAGGAGTCAAGCTTCCCCGGGAACAATGAGTAATTCTTGGGAGACGCCACTGGAAGGCTGCTGCCGTGGCATGGGAAGGCTGATAACATCTCCCAAGCCACAGCAGCCCTTTGTGTCGGCAGACACAAGTGGGATGTTCCTTCTTAAGCTTTCCAGAGTCGGAGGAAGTGGACCTTGAAACACAATGCTCATTGAAATCAGCTTTCATCTGGGGGATCTTGCGGCGTAAATGCACTCAGTGATGTGCTTTCCATCTGCAGCCGAGGCCTCCTGATGCATTTCCTCTGTTTGTTCCAGAGGGATGGATGGCAGCACCTTAAAGCAGGCACACATTGTACTGGAGGGTGGGCATTATTCTGGACTGCAGAAAACAGTAGACTTTAGTAATAATAGTATCCTCCGGAGCCTCTGGTGGAAATGGATGACATGTCAAATTACCTCCTCTTTCTCCTTCCCTCTCCAAATGAATAGCATCCTCATTATAGAAGGGTTTAAAAGCATCACACATCTAGCTGTGGTGATGCAAAGTGCTCTGCTGTTCAGAGTTTCTCTTGGAAAGGAAAGGCTTCCTATACTTATGACACTAAGAAGTTTAAGCTCTGGAGAGCAATACTGTAACTGAGGGTAAGCTGCAATGGCTACCAAACTGAGTGTTGCACACTGTTGTTTCACCACGCTTGATAGACTGGATGATACGAGAAATAGAGGTCAGAAGAGCACTGTCACTAAGAGAATGTGACTTCAGCCATCAGCTAAGACAACGAAAGCAACTCAATCCAACAGTCCTTTTCTTGTCATAAGGCTATAGACCAATCTTCAGGCTGTGGCTTTGCAGGATTTATGGTTGTTCATGGAGTCTTGTAATTAAGCCTAGGATTGTTGCAAGTACAAATGAGTACCGTATGAGTCCGTTGTGTGGAAAATTGTGTAATTGAATGTGGGAGCATAAGGACAAAATGTAGCCATTTCTAAAGAATAAATGTTCTCATCAAATTCTATGAAATAAATCCCCTTTTCTGCTATAGGGTCCCATGGAAAGAGGTAGACATGTGCTATACTTAATTGCCATCTCCCTACCAGAAGTATTTAAGGAAGGTTCAGACTGAAGTGAGATGAGACTGCTAAAAAGGAAATAGAAGTAACTTCTCTTTCACAAGCCAATTACTAAGCTTTAGGTCCGAACCCAGCGCATGGACCACAAGCAGCAGGTTTTGGTAGCTGGGGTTAGCTCCACTACTTAGTCACCTTAAAAGGCTTATAGAAGGAGAAAACACCAGACCAGAGCTTCATTGAGTGTATGTGGGGATGGGTGGTGTGTTGTGTGGGAGTAGAAAATTATTGCAAAAATACAGCATGATCCCCTTACAGTCCACTTTGGTAACAAAATCTATTTTGAAATTTTCATATCTAGAAATACTTACTGCTGGCAGATTCCCTCTGTGCTGACTATTCAGGAACCCTAAAAAAGGCTCCTTACTTCCATCTGCCTCCAACGAGTATGTGCCATCCAGTCTGAATGGGAGAAGAATGACTCTTTTTAGTCTTGATGACTTGTCCGTCTGGATCCAGACATCACGAGGCTTCCTGGGTGGGCTCAGAGCACTGGGGTAAGGATGAACGGGGGCAGGGACATGGCAGGAAGGCAGGAGGGCAGTCTGCCTGCACCATGATACTGCTGGAGACAACACACTGGAATCAGAACTTAGGTCAAAGTAGAAGCAAAAGGAAAATCACACCAAAGAATATAACAAAAAAAATATAATTGAGAAAAGAGGATAATTAAATGTTTTATAAAGATCTGTAATTTTTTACCAAAACAGGTCTGGGTATGCTATACAAAGGACATCTGAATAGACATTAGAGAAATCAGAAGACTGTCAATTTATTGAAATATTGATTTACTGTAGTAAGGGGGAAGTAACCCAGCTACATTACCAAAGGAAATTTGTGTTCAAATGCTGAGAAAAATTATGGCCAGTAAGAATTTTGATAATAATACTTAGTATCACAGCAGTGCCCAAAGACTTCAGTCAAGTTAGGCCTTTGTTGTGTGCAATGCTGTATAAGCAAATAGTGCCCATTCAAGAACACCATATAAAAAATGTCCTAAGAGCAACTTTAAAGCTTCACTGCAACAGTCATCCTAAAAAGCTGAGTATCTGATGAACAAACAAGCATAATGGCCACTAACAGGTAGACACATACACATGGTCATCTGTACTGTGACATCTATTCAACATGTTTTTCCATGGCTGACATTTGGGTACCATCAGGAACTTGAATGCCTCACACAGAGAGGTTCAGGGTGAATTGATAGACCTGAACTGGGACAGGATGAATTTTCCTCTTGATCTGAGTTGACAAGAGGGATTCTGATTTAGGCTGAGGCTATTCCCATAACTATAGACAATTAAAGCTAGGTGAAATAAATTCCAGCCTTGACGTCTTTCACATGAAAGACAGTCATAACAGAAATGTCATTAATGTTGTGACAAATAGAATGTAATAGAAAACAAACCATTAATTTGCCAAACGTCTGAAATGATCTTAGAAATTAAGTGCTGCTGAAATATATTGTTCCCACACTGCAGAAATCCAGGGAGTGGACTAGTAAAGAATACCATATGGTACAGAGTGTTTTAGTTTGACTGTGTTGTTCCAAAGTAAAACATATCTTTAAGATAAGCACTGTTTAGAAAACAGCGATGTCACTTCCAAATATGCCTGATCATTTTCTGGGACTTCTTGGATACTCTGTGTTGAAAGAAAGAGTTCTGTTGGAAGGCTAAAGATCTCAGACATACTTATATAATAATTCCTTTGATTCCTGACTCTGTAAATAGACTTGCTGTATTTTTAATAATTCTCAATGCATCTCTGAAGAGACATCTGTCTAAATCCCAAACCCATTCTTCTAGAAGAAGTGGGTGCCTGAAAGATTTACACTGACATTTAGGAGTGTACCTGAAACAGACAGAGGGTCAGCAGAGTAAAGTGAGATTGCCTGGCAGTGATTTAAATGGAGGTGATGGAGGAATATAACCTCTTACATCAGTTGTAGTATTGTTAGCTATGCAGTTTCAGCTTTAGCCATCCTCCCACAAGCTTGCCAGACTCAACAGCTGCTTCTACTTGCTTTCACTTAATGTGATATTTTAAAGCATGGTGGAAATTGAATCATACAGTGATCATGAATGAGACCAGTTTATTAACCAAAAGTCTAGAGTGTCAAACAAGGTAGTAAAAGAGTAAACATGATATCATGACCTCTGGTACCACTGATATTCCTTAATTTTCATAGAGAACTGCCTACAGCTTTAGTCAAACAGTACCTTAAGAAAAGTCCTATCACACAGGGACTATCATCCCTTGGCCTGTACTTTTCTTTAGCTTATAGCAGTCTGAATCACTTCATGTAAACTGCATTGACTAAGTAACACATTTCATCAACATGGATCTCATCAACTACTTTGTCACAGTGCTTCATCTTTAGTAATTTGCCATAGCATTTGAGACTGTCAGGCAGCAGGAGATCCATAAAGCACTGTGGTGGGATGGAGTATTCACAGCATCTCAGTTGCCCCGGATTGGGAAGGCAGTGAATAAGCAGCATAATACCAAATGTGGGTGTCACTAGATAAAGTGCGTCAGCATAACTACAGTCTAAATATTATAATCCTAAAGCAGCTTAAGTCCCTAACTGCCTCCACAGACACACAAATCCAACATCAAAATCTTAAAAAACTTAGCTTTTCTGTTGATTAAGTCTGGAGTTACTTAAATTCTTCATGATACTTGCGTTCATCATGGGGCATGAGCCGAAATAACCCAGGGGGTGTTGTGTGGCATAGCAGCACTGGGCTGAGCTCCCAGAGGGAGGTAGAGACTGGAGGTACACACAGAGCAAGGCTTGCTTTCCTCTGCAGCATTTCCAGCCAGTAACTACAGTGCTGCTTTGCTGTCCCCTCTGCCTTTTCCTCCCTGGTTGCTGCACTGGAAGAAGATGAGGGAAGGAATTTAATCAGCTTTTCAGTGTGCTCCCCCTTTGTCCTTCCACCTTCAACTCCAGTCAGTGCTCCCCGTATCTGTGGAAAGAGCAGGTTTTCCTAGCTGAATCAACAAGAAGTGCAAGCACTTCCCTACTGACCTCCTCCCAGCTGGCTGTAGTGTTTGTGGTTTTCTTTTTCCCTCTGTGCATTCAGTGTGCATCAGTTTAACAAAACTGATGGTGTGCAATTAAACCTACAATTTTTCCTACTCTTCAAGAGGCTGTTTTTGTGCTTCATTATGTTCCCCACATCCCTATTCCCAAGTCAGTAAAGTCTGAAGCTTTTCAACACAGTATGCTTTAGTTAAGGAGCTCATCCTCAAAACTGACATGTTACATTTAGCATTAATTTAACATCTAACTCATCGATAAAACCTGTTGCAAACGAGGCTGGAGGGGGAATCAACATTAAAAGCACTAAAACTAAAAATCCCTTCTCACACTGGGATATCTAGGAACAAGCCCACAAAACCAATGAGAAAGAGAAGGCCATATCCCAGGTTCGCCACTGAATAGCAGTGACTCTGTCCACCAAAGTGCCTTCTATGCTGACCCTGTGCCCTTGAATCCCATGCCCCCTGGCAGCCCCAGTGCAGGAACAGCACAGCCCCTCGGGGTCCCTGCCTGCTGCCTCCCGCCACCCATGACGCACGCACCCGCGTGCAGCAGGCCAGGGGGATGGCTTGGTGAGAGTCTGAAGAGGCCTCGGGAGCTTTGCCTTGCATACTAAAAAAGGACAGAAAAAAAACAGCGGCAGGGGTTTGGAGTCCCTAATCAGCAATGATTGCTTCCTGTGCAGAAGTCAGCTGTTTCCATACAATAGCCAAGCTGTTCAGGCTCCAGGCGCCATCCCAAGGTCATCACTTCTCTATTGTTGCTCCCCACCCCCATGGAAAATTCCTGTGCTCTTTTATGTATATATGCGTGTTTGTTTTGGGGTGGGTTTTTTTGTTGTCGTGTTTTTATTATCTTTTTTAAAAAACAACTTGGAAAACTCCCTTCTGCCTCTCGCGGTCGTGGAGGGGTTCAGCACCAGGCACTGACCTGAACTTGGCTTTTCAGGGCTTTTCATTTGCTCTGCATCATCAGTGCCTGATGCACCTCTTGTCTCAGCAATTCTTTAAGGTTTTACTAATCTGCACTGTATTCTGTGGAGGATGCAAGTTAAATTCAATCTGACATAGTTTTTCCGACTTGCTTTTCTAGGAACTTGTGTGTCATTGCCCTCTGTGACAGTGAGAAATAAGGCCATGTCAGTTCCTAGATATTGTTCCCTTATAAAATATTTATTTCCTTGCACACATAAAACCTTCTCTCTTT
This sequence comes from Acanthisitta chloris, assembly GCF_000695815.1. Lineage (NCBI taxonomy): Eukaryota > Metazoa > Chordata > Aves > Passeriformes > Acanthisittidae > Acanthisitta > Acanthisitta chloris. The sequence goes on from NW_008682412.1 coordinate 72,022, forward strand.
TACATCTACCTAGTGGAAACTCTGTGAAAGGAAGTGTTCCATCCTAAGAAGTCATTGAGCTATCATTAAATTGGTTCATTTTGAGACCTCCTGAATAAAATTCTAAAACCTTCAGGAGTCATGTAGAAAAAAATATTCATTTTGAGCAGCTTCTCTGGTTTCTCAGAATTCTTCCAGATCCCCTTCATTGGCCAGAACTCATCGTGGACAGCACTAAGCAACTTTTTAAAAACTATTGCTTGTTATATGTTGCTGCTGACATCAATTGAGCAAAGAAGGTTTAGCTCTTTGATGGTTCGATGCCACCTATAGACCAGTGTAAAGCTTTCAGAAACTTTGACTAATTCACTGTGAATTTTTCTGAGCAGATATAGTTTACTAAGCAGAACCGGAAAAAAAAATTATGCATTTCAGGAAGGGCCTATTTGCTTGCACTCC
>NW_008682412.1:72491-98219 GCF_000695815.1 Acanthisitta chloris
ACCATACCAACACTAGGATCTCTGCTTGAGATTTTGGCTTCTCAGGGTGTTCAGTGGTGATTGTGGTCTCACAACATCATCTGTGGTGTCACTTACTGCTAATGAAACAATTGTGCTTTTCAATCTGTGGCTTACACGAAATTTAGGACAACTCAGTACTTTAACATGCAACAATCGAAGGAGGCCAAGTCAGATGAAAACTGTGTATTTAGTTATGAAGAACATTTTTTTCCCTGTCTATTCTTTCTTTTATTTTTTCCCAAATGGACACATTTTGATGGTCTCCACTGGTGCTCAGGTAAGCAAGACTGAGCCATAGCAGTGTGCCCCACTGTGTCTGGGTTTGGGGGTGGAGGGCATTTGCTTTGATATACAGACTACTTCCAACCTGGGAGCTACCAGTGCTTGTAATTCACCGTTTAATTTCTCTCTGGGTGATTTTTTGCAGTTTGTGCTTCTCAAGTGCCCTCAGGGGCAGAGAAATCTGCTGCTCAGCTGCTAGCCAAGTTCATGAATATTTGTGCCTCTCAGACTCCTCTTCAAGAGAGTATGGCCAGACAGGCTTCATAGTTCTGCTGGGAACAATCACTGCTAAAACACTTCTGTTTGAAGGCTTCTTTCCTGTACTATGGGCTCTGTTTATGTCTTTTCCAGTACATTATTGCACTCTAACAGTTTCTTTGGGGCCATTTCTAGCTGTTGAATAGATTATCATTCTATCATTAGGCAAGACACCACAAAACCCCTCTGTGATGACTATGTCATTTTGAAAATCCTGAGTGAATTACTGTTAAATGTGAAACCTATGTAAGTAGACATAGGACACAAGGTAAATTATATGTTTTGTAGCCTCTGTGAATAGATTTTTTATGATTTGAGGTTATTTTATAAAAAAACCCAAACAACAAAATAAAATGTTTTTGTTGTAAACTATTGCTTTGTCATGTTAGCATAGTTTCAAAGTGACAGGTAGAAACTTAAGCACAAAAGCTGCAGAGATTTACATATGGCATCTGTACACTGACATTTTACCCTTTCCCTGATGACTATCACTATGATACTATGTCACATGTCAGTAGGATTGTACTTCTACTACATATGGCCTTTAATTAAAGGCCCTTTTTCAGATTTTTCACAAAAATTCAGATACAAAAGGTTTTTCCTCCCATAACAGTCTAACATTTACTGCTACAGCCCTTCCTACTAAGTATGGTACTCTTTGTCACTGCTGAGTGTCTGCACTAGTACAGTTTGCTTGTTGCTGTTTTTCAGAAACTTTTAAGTCCTTCGTTGCCCAGAATGAGGCTTAATACAGATTTCTTTACAGCCTCTACAGTAATGGCTCAGAGCACTACAGTTCTTAACAATGCAGTCCTAGGGCTTCTGATAGCAATGTCTCAGCATTACATCTGGCATTGATTCTTAATGGGAGTGAGGGAACGTAGGTATTTAAACACTTCAGTACAAAAGCGTGGTCAAATAATGGTTTAAATTGCTAAAGAAAATGAGAAATTTCAGTAAGACACATAAAATACTCAAGGAAAGAGGATGAAACAGCCATAATTTGGGATGAGTAGAAGACTAACTTGAAGTTTTGTTTTTTCAAAGTTGAGGTTTGCCCTCATGTGTTAGTATATGCCATAATAGTTCTGAAATGAATGAACAGGTTGACTTCCTCACCTTCGCTGTGCAGCAGCAGCACCTGTGCTGCTATTTCCCAGATAGGTTAATAGGCAATATTCTAAGTTTTTGTGTGTGTGTTTATCTCAGGTATATCTCATTTATACCTTTGAAGAAGATGAGTCTTTGCTGCTATGATTCAAAATCTAGTTTATTAAAATCTTGCCAGTTACTTACACCTTTACCCTCAAAATTGCTGTTGTAGAGGTGAAGCCCATTGGAATAACGACTATGACACATCTTTTAAAAATCCCTCAAGTAGTCAATTAGATTCCTGGGTAGCTGGAGTAATAACAAGAAGACTCTAAGTTGTAATAAAAATGTAAGAAGACTTTTAGAATAACATGGATCACATTATAACTACAGTCTGTTTTGAATTATCAAAGGCAATAGAGAGAGGGAAAAAGGGAGCAGAAATGAGATAACTCATGCGAAGCAATAGCACAGGAAATATAAACCATATGTAAACTAGACTATGAAAATACACCAATATATTCACCTTCAAAAGACTTGTAAACACATTTCCATGGAGAGCAGAAATACCTTTAAGAAGCAGTTGGTTGCTTGGGGCCCAGCACACATGGCTTTCTCTCCTCCATAGCTGAGCGCAAGACATGGCACTGCCCCCATGCTCTAGGACATGGTGGAAACTGGTCACAGGTGACAGAGGGTGACTGTCCCAGGAGTGCTTGGCAGGTAATCTCCAGGCAGCTTACCTGCACCTAGGTGAAGGCACAGCACAGCATGGTGTATCTTCCAGCTCTGATGGAGGCAGGCACTCTGTGGTGTGCTGGGACTTTCCCGTGCAGCATCTGCCACCACATGGGAACTGCATGCAGATGTTTCCCCCATTGCTGTAGAGGATGAGACCTCACCTTGAGGCAGGAAGCTGCACAGGACAAGTCTCTGCAAACACATCATTCCCATGTTGCAGCTGGAATCAGGTAATCACATATAGAAGCTTTATACACATGTGGAGGTGCTGAGCAATGGCTGGACTTCTTGATGCTGTTAACTAAAGGCCATTATTTTTTAATTTGTGGCAGCTGGGTACTCTGTAAGAAAGGAAAATAGAGCTAAGCTTACTGGTGACATGAGTTTAAGAAGTAATTTCTATGTTTCTGCTCTATTTCTCTGACATTCAAAAAATAGCTGCAGCATAAAGGAGTATTCTGGATGCTAGTCCTTAACCTCTGCTTTCCAGGAACCTCACTGCATGGATGAGTTCCTGTTGACACTTTGCACAAATCATGGTTTTGATTCCTTGGCCTGTGACTCTCATACCAAAGAAACTTCTTTTACCACTACCTAAAAATAAAGAACACTAACAAAATGCTCTGATCAAAGTGATTCATTCATCAGCAGAATGACTTTTGCATGTTGCTACTTTGTATGTGAGAACCATTCCGCAAGAAGAGAGACTGTGAATAGACTTAGTGTTTACATAGTACCAAAGTATAAGGTTGCTCCTTGTCAATAAAACAGCAGTGAATCCTTATGATACACTAACATGTGCGTGGTAGCTGATGACACATCACTGCTGCCTACATTAGCACAGCAAAGATGCTTTGTTCTCTGATGTCATGAGTTTCAAATCCCAGCTGGGGATTTACTGACTAAGCTACAGTGAGCTGCTGTGAGTTCCCTCCCAAAAGGAGGAGATGAATAAAATAGAAAGGCTTTCTCCCTTCCATTTCACTTCAGAAATTCTGCTAAGCACCGGGAGTTATTTCCCTGTTGGTACCAAAATATTACTACAGTTCTTGCTGACAAAAGCTACATATACCCATTAGTGGAGAAAAAGCCCTTTAGCCACCCCAGGACAAGGCATAATAGCAGCTAAAATATATAAATCACAGATGAAATCTTCATTCAAATAAAATTAGAAACTGTAACTCCATCCTATCATAAGTTGGAACTGGCAGGGTGCTTGTTCTCCTGCACAAATGCAAACAGAAGAATTCCACTTTTGCTGTCAGGTAGCGACTTAAACTCTTCTATGTTTCAGGTTCTTGTCTTTTAGTAATGGCACAGCACATATTCTACATGGAAGCTCTTAGAACATACAGGTCTCATATAGAAACTCACACCTGTTTTTCTGTCTTCTTCCTGTGAGATGAGGGTAGTGCAAGTGTGTCACCAAAGCTGAGGCTAGTGAACCTGTACAGGAGGTTCTTTGTGCTGTGAACTAAAACAGTCAAGGACAGAGGCCTGGACTCTTGCTGCTACTTGTTGTGACTTTTTTGAGTAATGATCCTAAAGCACTACACGGTGATTGAAGAATTAGCCTCACAGCATTCCTAGGAAACAGGGATTATTACTTCATTGTTCAACAAGTGGAAACTGAGTCACAGAAAGGTCATGATTTGCACATGGTCACACAGGAAGGAGTCCAGAAGAGGAAAAAAGATCTGACCAGTGACATAAATTCTTTTTCTTTTCTTCCTGGTTATTCACTGCATGGTCTTGGACATTTCCTATATACTACCATGCCAGAGCAGTACTTTAAATTTTCATTTGTATATGGACAGCAGACAAAGGTATTTGGATAGAAAGGATAACTGACAACTTCTTATTGCTGTTGTCAAGAAGCATGGACTGAAGTCAGGTGGCACCTGAGTCAGACAGGGTTTGCAGAAGCCTGGTTTCCCAGAGGGGTGTCAGGAGAGTGCGTGCTTTTCCTCCAGTAGCAGCAGTCAGAATCACTTCACAAAACCAGTGTAAACAAGTGAAAAGTGGGTGCTGGGAGGAGAAAACAGATGAAATGATCCCACAGCCTGAAAGCATTCAAAAATCATATGAATCCTGTGTGTTGTCATATCTCTTCCTCCAAACTGAGAGACAGGTAGAAGTCAAAAGGATATATCTCCATCCTGATCCCCAGGAATGAATAAGTCTGAAAAAACTCTAAAACTAAGAGAGGATATGAAACAAGACCAGGCTCTGAAATGTAAGACTGACAAATCTGTGTGAAGATAAGGACCAAAGGACAGTGTGAGAGAACTAAGGAAAAATAATGAGCAAGAATTAAAAAAAGGATTCTAATTCGTCTAGTGAATTGCAGGTGTCCACAAGGGTCAATCATGAAAAGTGAAATGTAAGGCTGAAAAGTATTTTCTCATTCTTTACTATAGAAAAAGCAATGAGAACTTACTTCTTCATGGCACAGGAAGAAAAAGCTGTTTTGCTGTTACAGAGATTGTAGGACATCGAATGAGGGGGGTTATGAAAGTTCAAACACACCAAAAATCTGTCAGTTTCCTAGCTACCCATTTTGGAGCTAAGTGCACACCATGCTAGATGTACAAGCAGGGGTGTTGCAGGAAAAGTAAATAATGGTTGTGTTTAAAATAGCACCAACCCTTCCTATCTTACTGGCATTGACTACAGGGACCGGCACACCCACTCAGGCCTACTTTGTGCTTTAAATATTTCACTGGTCCTACTATTTTGATTAGAGATGTAGATTAACTGGAATTACTATGGCAGTAAAAGCCCTTAGATAGAGGCCACTGTGCCGTCATATAAATATGACCATATTAGTGGCCATTCAGCATGCCTTTCAATTTCCATATGGAATTAGGCCAAGCAATGTAAAATATTATTGTATTTCTAACCTATGCAAGTGCAGAGACTGCGGTATTTATTAAGTTCACCAGGTACTATACCGGGATGGAGATGCCCCTCTCACCTTCACTAATGCTAGGCTGCCTCATGGTAGCTGAGGGTCATAATGTTCAATCTATATCCAAAGCCAGGCTTAAAGTTGCTTGTTAAGTTGATGCCAACCTGAACATTTCATTTGACTGTCCTGTCCCTCTAGTGATTGTAGACTGTCTCCAGATTATGCCTTTGGCAAAAAAAAGTCCAACCGCAGTGAATTTAATTAAGCTGCATCATTAGTTAATAAAAATTGACCAGCCACTATTAATGCCATAATTGCTGTCTCAAAACAGACCTTTGTAAGACCTGTCGAGCATTGCACAAACATTGCATGAACTCGCAGACATGCTCTGGGCTGGGGCATACCCAGCCAGACAACACTGTTGGGGGAGCAATGTGAGGATGATCTGCCCAAAGGATCTTTATGTCAGGAGGAAGATGCTGGCAGCTTAAGGACAGAGGTTCAAGCTGTGAGGCTCCTGCCTCAGGAAGGGAAGGAGAGAAGCAGTACAGCACTACAGCTGGGGGCTGTGGGGAGACATCTGCTGCTGCTGGTGCCAGTGGTGGTGCCAGTGCTAGTGCTGGCATGGCAGACATTGGAGGTCGTTCCTCTAGAATGTCCTGGCCCTTCTGAACTTCCTTTCCCCTCATTCCCCAAAATGTAACCTCAGAGCCCAGCCACCCTCAGCCATACTTTCCAGGTGCCTCTTGCTACAGGGCTGGGGCCTTTTGCTGGTTCCCTGCTCTTCCCAGCTGAAGGAGCAGATCTGGCAGCAGCTGGCTGCCTAAATCATAGAGTCATAGAATGGTTTGGGCTGTAAGAGGCCATCTCATTCCAACATCCCTACCATGGGCAGGGACAGTCTCCAGTAGACCAGGCTGCACAAAGCTCTATCCAACCTGGCCTTGAACACTTCCAGGAATGGGCCATCCACAACTTATCTGAACAATCTATGCCAGTGCCTCATGACCCTCTCAGTAAAGAATTTCTTTTTTAGTCCCTATTAAACCTACCCTGTTTCAGTTTCAAGCCATTCCCTTGTCCTGTCTTTACATGCCCTTGTAAAGAGTCCTTCTCTAGCTTTCTTGTAGCAGCTTTTAGGTGATGTGTATAAAGCCAGACCCAGGAAGATATGGGAGGAGGATGGTACTTGAGAAGGAGGCTATCCTAGGCCATAGGGTTTGAGTCCCTATTGCATCGCCACCTGCTTGGAGCAAGAAGGAGTATGATCATGCTTGTGGTACAGTGGGAGCTGGCATCAGGGAATTTCTTCCAGTTTATTATTTCATAAGCCACTATGCATAGGCTATGAATATGGCCTGAATCTGACTTGCAGTAGTTTGAGTGGAGGATCTGAATTGCACTGTCCAGTTTGCAATCTGCCTGTGGCATGATATGTGGTAGGAAAAGGCTATTTTCCTTCCCTCTGCTCTCCAGAGTTGTAAGCACATATCCAGGTGAAGGGTATAGCTGAGTGAGCTGCGTTGCTAAACTCAGCAATAAGCCTGTGCTTACACACTGAAATCAGTTATGTCATTCTGGTCTAAGAATAGAAGAGGGAGAATCAGTCCCAACTTGAACTGGGTCCTGAAAAGTGTATTTATGGGTTTTTCTGCTGCAGGAGCTGTCCTGCAAGCTCAGCAGAACAATTACTCACTGCATTTATGGACTGCCAACAGCAGCCCTGCCGACTCCTGCCAGCTCAGGCCTTCAGGGTTTTTTCCTCTTCAAATCATCGACCTGCAGAGGAGACACTGGACCAGGAGCAAGGACTCGGCAACAGCCAACCTTTGATCCTGTGCATAGTGATGTCCTGCTCTGAACATGCGTGGCCAAGGGCCTCCTTAAGGACCCACAAACCAGGCTGTACTCACACCCTGCAGAATTCATGTGGGTAGGATATTTGCAGGGGAGGGAAGGGGGGCAACACAGAGCCAGTCTGTGCTCAACTCTGAAGATGAATGCTAGGAGGATCCTCATTACATGTGTGCCTCTTACTTTGACCTAATGGCTTGGCAAAGACAAAACACCAGTACCTGAATGAAAAAATATGTTTACATCTCTTTAATCCATTCCCAACCAAATACCCACCATTATCTGTAGCCAAAACTGCATACAATTAAAGGGTTTCTTTTTGTGTTACACTATCTCATCACAATTATGGAGTGTTTGTGAAGTGCAGCATTTCTGTGTGTATGTTTGAAGAAGTGAAGGATCTGCCATTTTCTCCATTTCCTACTATATCACCTAAATATTCCTTTCTGTCTGCACACCATTAGCTGCCTCCCTTCCACCATACAACCAACTCCATTAAGATAGTTTTTAAAAGAAAAAAGTGGAGATGAAACTGCTTGTTAATAACCCTCACAGATACCAAGCAAGGTGTCTGACATTTTGCTTTGTCATTTTCCTCATCTGTAAGTCTGGGACCCTGAAATAAAAAGCAATGATGTGAAACTGAGTTTAAAGCCAGGAAAGAACTTTAAATATGTTTGCTATTTTCCTGTCAAACAATGACAGAACTGCTAATTAGAATTCCTATATGCCATTACAGACACAAAGTCATGAGAAACTGAATTTCAGAGCAACAGAAGAATCCTGCAGGTCCTCCCCACTCTTCATTCAGTTACTCCCTCTCTATAGGATGTTGGCAGGAGAATGAATTCACACTATCAAACAGAAATTGAAGTTGTGAAGAAAAAAAAAGCACCAAAACCTACAAAATTTGGAAATAAAAGGACTATTATACATAAATGTCAATAGTTAGCTTAGTACTTACACAATCCTTAAATGAAAATTTCATCAAAGTATTTTGAAAAATAGATACTAGAGATGTTTGGTTTACATTTGTCCAATGTGCTTCATAAAGCTATCCATTAAGATTCCTTGATTATTTTATCCCATGTACTTGCAAAATGTTTTAACTGAGACATTTGAATTTATCTGTAACAGCAGTAAACCACAAAAATAGAAGGGATAACAGTAAAAATAAAAAAGGAAAAGATGATAGCATTTGATTTTAGATAATGATTTGATAACAACGAGCTAACTTAATATTTGAAATTACAAAGAAAAACAAAATAGACAAAGATATGCATGTGGAGATTTTCTGATTTTTACAGATAGCAGTCCTATTTCATTACAGTCTTGCATGTGCTTATTTTCCTTTCAGTCATAACTATGAACTATGAAGTTATGAAAACTGCACATCACTGATCTGTTTGTTACTATCAGCTCTGACAGGAGTTTTGAGCATATGGATCACTTGTGATTTTTTATTTAAAATGCTGTTCCTCCTTTGTCTTGTGTGACTTCTTACAACTTGATTCATAAGTAATTTATTTCCCTAGTGGGAAGCATGCAAACTTGTCATACCTGAGAACAGAATGGCTTTATTTACAAAATCTTTTTTGAAAGAGTAGTTTAAATTTGACCTAGTAAAGTATCAAGCATTTCTTATCTATCAGCAATGGTATTCTTCTTATCAAGTTATGCAGTCATTAGGACAAATAAGAAGTAACATGCCTCTGTGTTATCTATTATTATGATGTCAATTATTATTTGTTAGTATAGCGGCTGCAATGTAGTCCCTGGAGGCTTCCTATAATTGAAGTTACCACTTTCAGCACTTTAATCACTTGAAGCTCTGTTGACACAAAGTGATATAATTATCTAATTAACTGGAAAGGGATGTAAGTATTTCATACTTCTCATTGACAAAAATGCTAGAAGTGTCCCTCATTTTAGATACTTTTCTGTGGCAGTGATAAAGGAGCCGCTGTAAAATCATCTAGCTCTCCAAGCACCCTCATCACAGAAAGCCTAAATGGGTTAGCGAAACCCATTGCTGGCCCAAGGAGCACTGGTTTTGGGAACATTACTCTGTTGCCCCTAATGCATACTCATAAGCTGTAGCAAACATTTCTCAAGTCATCTGGGACCCCAAGGAGCAGTTATAAGGCAATGACTCCTGTGCTCGTGTCTTTCTGTGGCACAGTTGTAATTTCAACTCAGGAGAGTTTTCCCAGGCCCTCTTTGTTGCCTAAACAGAAAAATAAGAAAAACTACAAAACTGTTGGCTGCTCTTCTACCTCAACTCTCTAATTTCCAGGCTTTTTGACTGCATCTGTCCACAGGCTTTAAGAAGGTAAAGTAACTGTATCAGTAACTGGCAAAAGTACAGTTGGATGTAATGATCTTAAAGGCATTTTCCAATCTAAGTGATTCTATCATTCTATTGAAATAATGTTCTGATGATATGATTTTCGCACAAGAGTGCACTTATGCTAGACATTATATGCATTTCATGCAGTGTTTTTTATATAATGTGTTAGAAATATGAGGTGACCAGCAACATTTATCTAAACATGGGCTAGAAATGCTGAACATTAACTGGGATCATTAAATAACATGATTATGTTCAAAGCTAATCTTTCAGCTGAGTTAAGAGAGAGCCAGGTAGGTGAATATATTTTACCCCTTTATCTTGTCATTTCACTTATTATTTTATCTTTTGAATACTCTTTTATAATGATTTTTCTTGGCTCTTTGAATCGGTATTTGCCTGAATGCAAAGTGGATAGAAAAAAATTACCAACTTTGAGAAAGGTATTCACTTTAGTGTTACCAGTGTGTAAAGATATAGGATATCACAGAATTAAGCTCTTCAGTCCTGTTTGCTAGATAAGAAGAGCTCACTTTCCACAGGAAAGCCTGTTTTACCTGATCAGCTACACTTTTTCTCCCTTCTTTCTACATTATATCTATTTAGCCAAATTGGCAATTGAGGAGAACAGAGTTGAATAAAACAAAAAACACACACAGGCCAACAGAGACCCGTGAATATTACTTGCATCTGAAATTAATTTACTCTGGCCAGCTGAGCATGTTTATCCAGCTGAGGAGCAGGAAAAGCACCATATCTTACCTAGACTAGCAAGACCAAATAACACGTCTTACATGCAAAGGATGTGTAATGAATCTATTCATTATTATTTAGCAGCACCTGGAGGCATCAGTTGGGACTGGGGACCTGATGTGCTGTACAAACACTGAACAAAAGACACCTTCCACCTGCAAGAGCTTATAGCCTAATAATACAAGAGAAGCAAACCAAGAATTTTGGCTACACTCAAAATGGGGTCGGGAGGGGTGGGGGTAGGAGAGGTTGCACTAGATGACCTTTTAAGGTCCATTCCAAACCAAACCATCCTATGATTCTATGAAAACACAATGTAAATGCGATTCTATAGTTATATTTCACTCGCAGTGACTACAGATCTGGGTGAAAAAGTGTTTTACGTGCTGGCCTTTCTCCCAGGGTCCCAGAGCTAAATGTAAAGCTGCCGAGAGCTCTGCCCCTGAAACAACACAGCTCCACACTACAGATAGTATTATCTTCAGGTGGACAGCCTATGCTGTTCTTCCTTAGGACAATATTGTTCTCTTAAGACTCCAGTGTGTTAAACATGCAAGCAACACATACTTCCCTCTACTTCAAAATCAGGCCTGCCACCAGCAAAACAGTATTAGGGCTGCCAATACAGCTCAGCCCATGTGTATCCTGAATCCCAAATGATGAAAAGAGTTCTGAACAGTCATGTGAGTGCCAGAGGTGCCTGCCATAACAAATAAAAAAGACAGTAACCATATTCATCAAAGAATAGGTCAATGACCTTCTGCTTACCATGGGTTCACAGCCCTCTTGAACTTAATATATTTTTTTAAATCAACTGGTGATTGAACACATGATCCAAATGCGGCACATCAAGGTGCCACCTTAAATCTTACATGTCCATGGACTTCCCATCATTGCAGCAGAGGAAACTGTCTCTTGGCAATGCACATTAAGTTCCTGCAGATTTCAGACCTTGTTTTTCTAGTGCTTAGGTCATACATTATGCTCTGTTTTAGATAAAACCTATCCATGCTAGTGGGGAGACACTACAAAATATCAATGTGAGCATTCACAGTAAAAAAAAATAAAATTGCTTTAGTTCAAGCTGCACAACAAATGGCTGTCACCAAAGGCCAAGGGAAAGGTCAGTGGGTTCATTTGGCCACTCATCAAGGCCTTAGAGTAATTATGTCTTTATTAAATGGAGTTTGGTTTTATGTTGTTGAATTTGACACAAATTCATGGGCATAACAGTATATTTAAATTATGAAATAAATTTATGTAAATACGAATGAAAGTTCATTGTATTGCTATTGCTTCTCTTACCAAATTTGGAATTTTGCTATTTGCTGCCAGCTTTCCTTGAGTAGCTCTTTCTCAAAATCTTCTTCTACAGGATAAAACCTTATCCCCTCTGTGAAGCTCTGCATTTAATAGGTGTAAGTTCTCAAAATCTCACTTGTTATTTTGAAGGACATGACAAATTGCTATAGACAAAGATGCTGAGTTGGCACTATACTCAGGGCTGAGGCTTGCTGGGCTTTGATGGTGAGGTATCACATGCTGGCAAGATGTCTCTAAACAAAATAATTTATACAGTAATAGCAGCTGAGATGTAAAATCCAAATTAGACAACTTGTTATTTTGTGGGATTTTTCTTCTGGGAATGGCATCTGAAGGCCTAATATGAAAAAAAAATGAAAAGAAAAAGAAGAGAAATCTGGAGAAAAAGTAAAATAAAATGTTCATGCAATGGGGTTTTTTCCCTTTCAATGGGAGAGTGGAAAAAAATTGGAAATGTGTTTCAAATCTTTACTCCTTCAGATGAAGTATATAAAGATCAAAGGAAAAATTAAAATCAGAATATCCAGATCCAATTCTGGTTGGAGAAGCTACAGGGAGAAACTTGTATTATGCAGGCATGATAAAGATTATCTTTTTGCATAAAATATTGATTTTATATTGCATTTGTATACACAATGCCTAATTTTGTCTCCCGTGGCAGCATTTTATCCATGATGATAAACTACTGTGTAGGTACATAATGACTACTAGAAAGTCTGGCACCATACCAGTATTACTCTCAGACCTTCGGACTGACTTAACGACACTAAAGTACATATATGGAGGTATCCTTTTCCAGACACTTTTCAGAAGTATATTTCTTCTCTGTATTCATTATAGCGTTGACTATTTATGAACACTATGGCTATAAATTTCCTTTAACATTATAAATTAACAACATTGGTGTCTTCTATTTGCAATACTTAAACTTTCTTCAGAGCTATGCCAGCAAGGAAATTTACCTGTAAGCACCATACATTGCACTATTAATGCATGTATTTGACCTTATGCAGTGAAAAAACGTAAGCACATCTGTGTACACACCTATGGCACAAGAAGTATGCCATTTCCACTTGCTAACTGAATTACCTGTAAGGCATTTCTTGATGATAAATATATAAATAAAGTTTAATTTATTTGAGTAGCTATTTCATTTCCCCCCACATTGTTACTTCTACAGTTATGTTTACCTCTGAGAGATTTTTTGGGAACAGGATTGTTTCCTTGAATTTGCAACTATTTAGGCTATTCCATCTCTAAGTGTCCTCAAGTAGACAACTGCTAAAGGAAAGGCAGAGCAGAGCTGCTAAATATTGACAGGACTGTGAAGGAGCCTCAGGAATCCCATCTGCGAAGGTGTTTGTTCTCAGCAGAAAATTTTACCAAAGGACAGAAAATATGTGGTGCTCCAAGAAACTTAGTCACCTCAAATCTTTGCTCTGGGTCAAGATACTTCGATCAAGATAACTCAGCTGCTTTGATGCAGGACAGATCTTCTCAAACTAGCTCTTAAAAGGAAGTCATCTTTGCTCCGTTATTGCTACGTAAAAGAGGAAGAGGACTTAATCCCTCTGTGATGGAACTTGAAAGGGGATCTGGTATGTTGACCTGGCCAGAACATGTTGATCTTATTCATAGATATCATGCTCTAGAGTGACGTCAAGACATTCTCCGTCTTGTGGTCTCAGTGCTGAGCTTGCACTAAGTATCATCAGACTCACAGTCATACTTACTGAAGGCATGAACAAGTGTGAGTGATAGCGCTCTTTCAAAAGGGTCACAATGTAACAGCTGAGAACTAGAATTTTCCAAATAGACAAGACAGGATGCAGCCTGGACATATTGTGGGGTAGATTAAGACAATGCATCATGATCATGGCAAATCACCAAGACTTGGTCTGCAAGGACTGGTTGAGAGTTGACATAAAAAAGCATTTGACATACTAGCAGAATTATGAAAATGATGAACAACCAAGGGACTTGAGTGACCAGCTCAGACAGAAGGCTGAGAGATTAATTTCACTTCAATTCAAAAGGATTTTAACATGACATCTTGTTCGGCGCTGAGAAAATTGATAGTAGAAAATGTGATACATTATTTAGAAAAAGAAGAGGAATGCAAAAGCATGACAGAAAAAAACCAACATCATCAAGACTTCTCTTTTCCATTCACCACATTCACAAAGGAAAATGATATAGGGTACATGTATCAGTATCTGGGTACTGTGGTCTCCCTCATCTTTTGGGACCGGCCAACTGCATGACACATGATACCCACTGTGTGTACTGCCCACTGCCCATGACGCATGAGTGGGAAGTGGCCATGTCATCATGTGCACCTCTTCTAAAAATAGCTATTTTGCAGCTGGACTGTCTCTATCATAGTTTGAAAAAGCCCTTAAATGGAATATTGGAAGCTTGTTGTTCTCAAATTACTGTCATGCAGAATTTCCTTGTGATTTTTTCGAGGCAGTGACGCATTAAAGATCAGAGCTCATGCAGTCATTCTTAGTGGAGTTAACTACTGGACTCTGGATAGCAGCAAACACCGCAGCCCAGCTATTTTTTTTAAATTTTTACTTTTTAATAAACAGGGCTCTGTGAATTGAATGACCAGTGAAAAGCTGACAAAATACTAAGTTGAAGGGAGAAAGGATTGAGAATACACCAGAGGAAAGAAAAAAAAAAAAAAAAGCAATTTGAGATCTCTCAGGGGAGAATGGCAGGGAAAAAAAGAAGGAGGAAACATAAAATTATGGGAGTGATATAATGGGAGGAGAAGGGACCATCAGTATATGCTGCCACAAGAATATGGTGAGTCCAATACTATTCACACTTGCAGGAGCATGAAATGGTGATTACCACAATTCATGCAGGATCTTCATAAGCCCTGGAGCAAAGACATTGCCCATGGAGCTATGTAGACCACCGCTGACCTGTAGGCGAGATATGCTCCTGTCCTTCCCCTCAAATGCTACTGCCTGGGAACCATGGCAGGGTAATACTGTGCTGAGGGAAGTTATGCTTAGAGATGATCCTACTGATTATAAACTCCATAAGGGAATGTGGCAGGCCAAGCTAACCCTGAAGCTCTGGTCTAGGGCTGCTGGTGTAACTACAAGTTCATGCCTGGTGAGCAGAAGGCTGGGGAACAAGATGAAGAGATTATATCTGCAGAATTATTTATTATACTCTGAAGTCATAAACAAACATGTGAAAGAAGCACATTCCAAACTAAAGTGCAGTCATCATTACTGTTAGCAATAATGATTAAAATAATTCTGTGTACTTCCAATACAAGTGAAAATCTCAGAAAAAAAAGTCCTGAAAATATGAGAATTTTAAAATTAATTTAGCTTAACAGAAACCCTGTGAAGTAGGCACCCTTATCTGCACATTACAGAGGAGGAAACTTTGGCATGAACAGATTGCTATTTGCCCAGGGCCAGGCAGGAAACCCTGGGAACAGATGAATAGAGCCCCAAGCTCATGAATGCCAACCCTCTGCTTCAGTCACAAGATCATTTTCCCTTTCCTTCATTTGATTATTTTCAAAAGAATTAAGTTAGGCAAATCCATAGTTATGGATTTGAAAGTAGCCTTCATGCCATCTCCCAACCCAGAGTATTCAGGACTACATGGGAACAGAAGTCTGGTAAAAGAGATTTTTCTCTACTTTCTATGTATGCCAGGAGTATAGGTGAGTTAGGAACCTAAACTGGGTGGTCTTTATAGACACATCCAGTATCAAGACTTGGAAAGAGATGCTGGAACAGACCCAAAACGTTTCTAGATTCATTTTACACCACAAGCATGAATCTTTTTAGATTTAGAATCTCTGGACTGATACATGTTTAATTATGCCAGGAAGGCTGTGATGCTTTGCACAGAGACCCAGTGAGCCTTGCCACAGAACATATAGCCACTCTGTGCTTGGAGCAATTGTCTGGAGCCTGGATAAGGTCCAGGATCCTTTCCACCAAGGCAGGGCTCAAATATTGTTCATCCAAACGAGTGAATGCTTTCAGCATTAAGCAGTTTATCAACAGGTGGAATTAGTCACAATCATCTTCCCTGTTTAGCCTGAAGACTAATCTAACAGAGATTTTCAGAAAATTCTTATCAGCTCAGATCTCATGGGCAAGAAAGGGCAGGAAAAATTTATCTTGCTTATGACAGCCCTCCAGCATGGCCTGAGATGGGCACTCAGCTGTACAGCACTACAAAGACCAGACCATCATCAGCTCGGTTCAGCCCCACAGCAGACTCACAGGGCACATATTGCCTGCCTGTTGCTGTTCTTGGAGCAAAAGGCAACTAAGCGATCTTGCGTTCCGGGAGCCATTGCATTGCAGCCATTTGCCCTGACTATTTTGCCTGCTGGCAGCATCAGCCCAGGATACCTTCACAGCTTCACATTCCTGGGCTTGTATTTCTGCACAGCACTGCAGTGTGGCAGTTACATCTGCAAAACCTTTTAGAGACACGTTAAGATCTTTTACCCATCACTATGTTGCACGTAGAGTAAGCTTGGAGACATAAGTGGTATTAGCCATGAAAGCTTAAATGCTAGTGCTTTCATGTGTTTCCAAGACTAAGTGAGCCAACAGACAGATTCTGAGGATGTAATTTTAGATTTAACAGTCAAGAGTGCCTGTCTGATATCTAAGTCTTCTTTTGGATCTAACCTGAAGCTTTTCACAGACCACTACCTGAGCCATATCAGAGGTGAAAGACTCTATAGTGCAGCTATTTAGTTTTCTTGTTCACTTCCTACCTAAACACATAATTTGATACATGTTTTTCTTCCTTTAAAACTCTGATCCAGTAATATCTGATTTGTATGCTTCTGCACCTAATGTGTATTGTACCAGCTTCACATTCAGCCATGGCAGAATGATACCTTTGATGGATTTGGTAGTGCAAGGCTTATGGCTGGACTCAATGATCTGAAACATCTTTCCAACCTAAATTATTCTATGACTCTATGACACTGCTTTTACATAGTCATAGTAGCATATATTAACCTCAGGGTAACCACACTTGTTGCAAATCCTGATATAACACCACTCCTGACTACTTGCTGTATCCCTCCCAGTTGTGATCCACCTTTTGATACTATTGACAAATAGTGCTCCTTCAGCATCTGTCTGAGCTATTGGTGTGCTGCTGTGTCCATAGTCCGTTTTACCTAAAATGAAGATAAACATGTGCTGCATTTCCCATGTCCTCCACGTCTTTCACTGAAAAAGACTCTTTGATAGAGGCTCAAATCCAGGACCTAGACCTCTTGATTTCTAAGGGGAGCAGGCCACATTCGATCCCTATGAAACACTACTGAGGCTGGTGGCATTCCTTCGAGATGGAACTTGGCACCTACCTGGAATTAGAATCTGTTTCGACACAAATAAACATTTTTGTTCACATCCAACATACACAAAAACAGAGTATTTAGACTGCTAAGAGGCAAAACAAAGAGGTTTCTGTGAAGACTCACTCTTCCACACCATAGCAACACCAGAGATGTCTCCTTGTAGGCCCCAGGCAGTGCTGCAGAATGACCCATGTGTCACAGCACCCCTGGGGAGCAGGCAACACAGAGACACATGACATGCCAAAGGGACAACTCGCAGCACGCAGAGGGATGTGCTGGTATCACAAAGACAGAACACAGGGCCTCACATGAACTACTGTAGCCTCAGATCAGCTGATGGTATCTCTGATCATCAGAGAGGCTATCTCTAATCTTTCCTCCTTTGGGATCACATATTAACCATGTGAGAGTGACCCTCAGCATCCCAAGCAGAAAAACACGTCTGCAGTTGTCACTTGCCTAACTGCTTCTTTCTCCAGCATTTTCTCAGGGATTCTTTATATGACATCAGTGAAATTATTTTATTTCTCCTATTGCTAGTTATCCCATCTGCAGCAATAATATTCATAATTCCTGGTCTCACACCACTGTGCAGGATTTACCTCCATTTCACCTCAAATTATTGCCAGTTTCCAATCTGATAATTGTCAGTGGATATTTTACAGACAGCAGAAAAGAGAGCAGAGAAGTATCGAATCCATGAAAAATGTTAAGATGGAAAGCCAGACTTTCAGCTCAGAGGAAAAGGACCTACCAGGAACAGCCAATGCTGGAAACAGCCAAAGTCTGAAAGTATTTTGAGGAGTAATGTTTTCCACTTTAAACTGTCCATAGTAGCTATTGGGATTACTCATGGAATTAAATACCAGCCATTGTAAACATATTTAGCTGGGTCCTAGGAGAACAAGCCCAGGATCATTTGATCTCCTTTGTGAAAGGACTGTGCTGGATGCCTCTTGCAGCATAGGCAATGGTGATGAATGGCCACCCTGACTGCTGTGTCTGCAACTGTGGGAAGCATCATTCCTCATCTCTATGGCCCAGCCATGGGGCAGCACAGGGAGGCCGGGCAGGATCTCTCTCCAGCTGTGATGAATGTGAGGGCTGTGACACTATGTGCTGTGGCAAACAAAGCAGAACAAGAAAAATTATCTCAAGGATAAAGCCAGTCAACCAGCACAAGTGTTGGCCTCTCTGAGTTGAAGCAAGACTAGGAAAGGCACCTTTTGTGGTTGGCTCTGCAAGGACGTTGCCATACTGAGTGCCCTTGGGGCTTCCTTTGCTTTACCACGTCTGTGCCATCAGAGTTCCACACTGCAACTCTTGGTACAGGCTGGCTTGCTGCAGTTCCCCATGCCTGAGCTGCAGTGAGGACTTCTGCCCTACTGAGGACAGTGTCTGGCTGCCAGCAGGTTCTCTTGTACCAGTGAGTCACTCCTGAGTCACTTGTCCTCTCGCCAGGAACAGCCAGTCTACTCCCAGGGAATACAGAAGCCTTCCTGGCTGATACAATGAGATTAATTGGAAAGGACAGGTGAGACATCAGTGTACATTTGCTCCCATCAAGGTTTCCCAGGTATTAAACCATCAGCACACTGCAACAGTTTGGAGACAGGTTTAACTTAGCTACTCATCCCTCCCCTGTTGATTTTCTTTTCCTTTTGGGCTCTGAGAAGGAAGTCCTCCATGGTCAAAGTGAAGTCCTGGGGGAAGATGAGAAGCAGCTGTTGTCAGCTCCAAGGACTTCTGCTGCCAGATCAAAGTGTTCGTGCCATGCAGCATTAATAAAGCCCTCTAGGAAGTCTCAGGGGAGCACCAATCTCCAGAATAACAAACAGTTTAGCCCAAGATTTTTGCTGGTCTCCTTCAATTGAATCAAACAATTTGGTAACAAATCAGTTTTCCAAACTGGAAGACAGAAGTGTTTTACTGCCTACTCATTTTGGTGTGTCAGAATACAGAAACACTGCTGATAGCTGAACCAAGACTGTAGGTACAGTAAGATCAACTCTCAAACAGGAAAACACCTCCTTGTAGCTCCTGTTCTCAGTCATAAAAAGATACCCTAAAGTAGTACCCAAGACCAGCTGTTGAAGGATTAATCTCTGAAATGTTGGCATGAAGAGAAGGCCAGGCCCAGGTGATAGCTGCCACCCATGTGGCAAAGAACTGAGCATTGCATGGACTGAGCAGTGGGTTTAACTCAGATCCCCGTCCCATGAGCTGGATAGCCCTCTACTTTGGGAGTGCAGCAGAAGTCAGTTGTTTAACACAAAATGTAAAAATGCACATTCTAACATAAAGGTGTTCACCTTTAATAACAATTTAAGTAATGTAGTTTTAGGCAACTCTACTGTTGCCGAACTTGTGCTTTTTTGAAGTGTCATACAATAGTAACCTTTGGATTTCAAAATCCCCACTTCTCTCACTCCCCTGGCTCTGAGATCATGGTGAATATATTAGCTGACCATCTCACACTGACTAGCTTCTCTGCTTCAGACTGGAAAAGAAACTGTCACCAGGTCATGGTATTGCCATGAAAGTAGCAGCTGAATGTATGTTGGCATTAGACTTACTCTAAAACTCAACAATAATAGCATTTGGAACCTTACTCAGTGAAGGAAATTGCATTCTGAGGCCTGTCAACTTTTAAATATTTGTTCAAGTTAGAATTAGATGTTCACAGTAATCGATTCTCCCATTTGAAATTGTTTTTCTTGAAAGCAATACAATCTGATTTCCAAATAATGCAGTGGAAAATTGAATGGCATATCATAGTGTTTCTGATGAAAAAGTGTAGACACTGGTGAGTTAAGTAAAGTTTTGTAGCCATAGTGGCAAGGTGCAAAGCAATATATACAAAGTCTTATTTCTTGAACAGTGGCTTACACCTGTCAGCTGACAGGGAAAAGATAAAGAAGAAAATATCTCTATAGCTGTAGATAAGTCCTGCATAAAATGTGATAAAGATCACTCATAAGCCCATATGCTCTCAGACTCAGGCTGAAATTAGCCATGAGGTTGCACAACCCAATGGGTGCTACTTCCGGGTTCTGTCATGAGGCAAACACTTTTTAAATCAAGATCTGATCCATTTCATCCCTGTCCACTGCAGGGGGACACTAACACATGCTTTGCTCTAGGAAATGTTAGCTTTGCATTAGATACCAAATCCTATTCTACCTTGCGGCTTCAGTGAATTCACCTCAGTTTGAGCATCATACTAGGAATGGCAGACTCTGTCGCTCAGGCTCTTGAATCTACTTGCATCTTGCTGTACATGCACTGGGTAAATACTCTTTCACTTATGGTCTTGGGATGAGGACTAGCAAAAGCCTCATGAGGCAGAGCAGCAGTTCGGGGAGGTTATCCAGGGCAGAGACAGTGTTTTGAAACAGCTCAGTAAAAGTTCCCTGCACGCTCTGTTACCCTGGTTTGGGGGCAGAAACAGGTGTGGCCTGACACATTTGTTATGTCATCCCTGTAGGCATCCCTCTCACCCACCATTAATCTCCAGCGTTGCTCTTGATGTTTGCCAAGCTAAATGAGACCTACCTCATGTGGAGTTAACCGCACTTCGAAGATACTTCTCCAAAAAGGCTTTGCCATAAGTGCTTGAGTGATTAAATATCTTTAAATAGCTCAAAGCAATGAGACACAGAGAAGCAATGACTTCTTTTCAGGAAATAGTGTCTCATTGGATTCTCATCCACTGCCTATTAGGCCTGGTAATGAGGCTGGGTGCGTGGCTATTTTAAATTTGTTATGTGATGTAGACCACCTTTTTGGGACACCGCAGCAGGTGTAGAGAAGGTAAGAATCATCTTTTTATATTTTCACATGCACAGGATATTCTCTCTTGGCAGCACCACTAGCAATGCTGCAAAGTGCTCATCAGATTATTTTAAAAAGGAAAATAAAACTGTTGTCCATGAGATGTCCTTTGAAGTGTGGGTCTGAAGCCTCTTGGCTGACATCCCCTTCCTGGCCGACTCACTTTGTGCATGACTGCAGTAGCATTTCCTGGAAAACTCACTTTGTGCATGACTGCAGTAGCACGCTGCAGTCCCACGGGACCTGCTTATTACTCCTGAGTAAACTTTCCCCCTTCAGCATGGGAAAATAGATTCACAATGATGGAAGACGGGGACATTCTGCACGCTTAAAATCATAAGGCTTTTTGAAATTACTTTTTATCTTTTTTGTTTTCTTCTTTCAGTCAAATGCCAAATAAAAGAATCGTGTTAAGCCATGATTATAAAACATGCCTTTGATGGCTTGTGTGTTTGCCTTGTAGTACCTCCAAGTTAAATAGTGCTTAAATCCCCATCGGCTCACCAAGATTTATGGAAGAGACATGGCTCAGGAGGCTGGCAGTGAGCTAACTGGGTTAGCTGCAAAATAACTGGCTACCACAACACCAGCGCTGATGCACATGGATGAAGGCAACTGTCAGGAGATGCAGCTTATGCATCCCATGTGTTTCTTTTAGGCCAGCAGCCTGGCCAACCCAGACCCTTTGGTCTCTGAATGCAGGGCCACCTGCAGCCTCCTGCCCCAGCACCAGGCAATCTCTCACTGCCTCACAGCAGGAGGGAAGGAGGGACAGACCTCTGGGAATTACAGGGAGGAAGCAGAATTACTTTGTCTTGCTGGCAGACGGATTTTGAAAGTGTATGCGTCATATTTATGACTTAAGAAAACAAACTGATCCAACATTTGTAATGCCTTATAAAGTATTGTCTTCTGGATGTATTTGCTGTGCTAGGTCTAGAATTGCTCTGGAATTTCTTACCTATGTGAGTGCAGGCAGGTGGCCTAGGAGAAACAGCAGTTCATTCTTCTCCTGCCTCTTGCACCTTATGGCCATGAAAACTATGACTACTTATGTATGAGTTAAATGACACTGGCATTATACTGAAGTGGTGCCACAGTGAATCAGAAACCTTT
Source organism: Acanthisitta chloris (assembly GCF_000695815.1). Classification (NCBI taxonomy): domain Eukaryota; kingdom Metazoa; phylum Chordata; class Aves; order Passeriformes; family Acanthisittidae; genus Acanthisitta; species Acanthisitta chloris. Next base: position 94,401 of record NW_008682412.1, read on the forward strand.
TCAAATCTCTTGAATTTTAAGGGGACAGAAAGAGTGGATTTAATTAAACACACACACACACAAATTAATACTAGATGAAAAGTGAAACTGAAGAATCTAAATTTTAAAAAATTTCCTATATGTATGGTTTATGAAATGGTTTATGCCCATTTCAATGCAGACTTCTGGCCTATGGCCCAGACACCCTGCTGCCTACAGAAAGCAACAAAAGGTAAAAGTTATAAAAGATGTAATGCAAGTAAAAGTCAAATACAACTTAAAATTCCAGTCCTCCTGCAGTGCCGCCCACAAGGCAATATACCTTGAGCTGTAGATCAGGGTGGGAATAATGTAGTAAAACTTTAGGGGATTCATTAAATGAGCAAATGTAATAATGTGAGGTAGGATTTCCCTAGGAATCTTTATTCTAATGAACCAAGAAACAATGTAACATTACTCACAATTGCATTTATTTAGTTTCAAAAGAATTGTGACAAACCCAAGAAAAAAATTAAAACATTTCATCAGTTGGTGTGTAAGTGAATAGAATCCTATAAAACGGGGAGTGTGTGTGTGCATGTAATCCCAGATACACACATGGGCTTTGTCACCCAGGTGTTCTGAGCACCCTGGAATCAGCAATGTACAGTATATTCCAAGATGCTATAATAAGAAAGTAGCACAAGGTAAATAAATACTGAAATTTTTATGAGTGAACTTTTGTGAACCACTATAATATGGGAGCACGAGAGGAACTCATAAAAGGAGGGCAAAAGCCAAAGAACAGATGAGGATGAGAAAGCTATATGAGGAGTGCTGCAGAGAAAAAAATATGAAAACAAGCATGCCTTTTACGTGACATATATTCAGAAGAACATCCATTAAAGCCATGAATCTGTTTTAGGATTCAGGAAACTAAAGCCTTGCTCTTGAATTACAGTTATTCCTGCTACCTGTCTCTTGAGTTACAGCCTCATTAAATTCTATTGAAATTATATTATTCTTGTGTTCCAGATATGCTTTGGAAATTCTTGGCAACAGTGCAGTATAGCTGAAACTGATTTATTTGCACCCAGCACTGTAGCTACATCACAGCCTGCACTCTGTGTTTGCATACAGCCTCTGCATGCAAAGATTTTACAACAGATAAAAGGATGACTGCAAAAATCAGTGTCTGCTGATATAGCCTTGGAAAGCAATGCACAGGCACAGCTTCAGATGAGAGAAAATTAGGGGTGCAAATGAATAGAATATTACAGTTAATTTCTAATTAAACCAGACTCATACTAAAGACAAAAAGCCACATTCTGCAGTAAGAATCCTGATAGGCCACAGCGACTGGTCAAGCAGGTGTTCAAATACAATCGAAACTATTTTAATGCCACAGGATATAAAGAGGGGCAGGACTCCAAAAAGTCACTTTTATCTAAAGACCAACGTACAGCATTCCTGAGGTGTCCCAATTTTTCCCAGAGCCTCAAGAAACAGAGATTCAAGTTATAACTTGGTTATGAGCTAACTTGGCTGTGCTATTCTAGGTCTTAACCATATACCACAACCCTGTATAGGCAGACAAGAAATGCAATAAGCTTGGCAGCTGAGCTGTCACTTGCAGGGGTAGGCTTCTGGTTTTGAGCTGAGCAGATGCATGGGAAAACTGTAGAAAACTACTCTATCCACTTTGGAAAAGTGGAAATCCCCCTGTGCTGGCAATCTTAAACAATGCATTCTCTTTTTATTGTGTTTAAAGAGCATATGAACAATGATTCTTATCAATGGTGTCATTATATTTCTAAGTAATTTTCATGTGCCCAATATGAATTATACCTGCATCTGAAATGGACCTGCAGCAAGTTTTATGAAGCTGTTGTATCATCAAGATAATTAAAATAATGTATGTTCCTGTTCGGTATAAAATTTGAGGTCATTATAAAACAGTACAGCATAATCATAAATTGAATCTCTATGTAAACCATTACTGTGCTATCACAATGTCTGTTAATTGCCTGTTTATTAAAGCAGAAAGAGTGCAATTTATGCTGCCCTTAGCCAACCAATTTGAAAAAAAGCTTTATGGGAAACAATTTCCAATATTTACAAAATTTGGCAATCATGTAGAATCTTTTGAAAATTAATCATGTCAGCAAGAACAGTGAGGTGAACTATGGAGGTTGTTAATATTTTTAAACACCAAAATGGATGCACCCCATTTTCTTAACCTTTCCAACAATAACAGCAATAATAGTCCTGTTGGTTGTTTTTGCGGCTTGCGAGCAGAGCCACACAGCATCACTGGCCCCAGCATAAACAGGCCCCAGCAGCCACCAATCCTGATGCTGCTTCCTTCCACCATGCCTACTAGCTGCTCTGAGTTACACAGAGCACATATCCATCTCCAGTTTCTTCTCAGTGACACTGAAAATTGTAGGCATAGTTTACAAAGAGGTGTGTCAAAGACAATCCTCGTGCTACCACTGTTCCCATTTCAGAAGGCTCCTCCGCTCATCTCTCTACTGCAAAAGTTAGAGCCAAGCTTCTCACTATGCCTCTGACTACCAGTAACAGGGAATTCTTCAGCCCTGACTTCTGTGACCCTTTTTTCAGCATTTTTGTTAGAGGAAGACATGCCTTCTAGGGGAGGATCTCACCTGTAGCTATATTTCTCCTGGAGAAGTCTCATGGGGATGTGGCTACCCTGTAGACCTCCTGGCATGCTTCAAGTTGAGAGTGTTCTTAAATATCACCTGCCAGGTGCCAGCAAATAAACTGGTGTAAATCCAGGTAATTCCACTGCAAGCTATGGCTCTTGGCACTCCCCACTCAGTTTGTCAGCATTTTCTGTGAGCATATGCACAGACTTTCAAAACTGAAATAAATAGGAAAGATGGGAATCTGAGCAGTGAGTGGCTATAAATAGACTGGTACTTCTCACCTCCATTTGATGAAGATAAAGTATGAGGGAAAAGATCAGACTTAGAATAAGATGTTATAGTTCAGGCCATAAAGCAATAAAGATAGCATTTTCAAACTCAATAAACAGATGAGAAGAAGCATTTCAGAGGACATAGATGTGGCAATGGGCAAAAGCAAAGCAAAGTCCTCCACAGGGAAAGTGGAGGAGTATAAACAGAGGGGGTTGGGTTACACCACCCTGAGGTGCAGAAATTGGCCCTTCTATTATCAGGGCTAAATATCAGCACAGCATGGTAACAATATCACGGTGTTACTAACCCTCTTAAAAATCAAGTTCATGGGCAATCTCTAGCGAGCCACTGTTTTTTTTCTTGCTCAGTAGTACTCAAGGCAGCAGCTCTTTTTTTCATTTTCCCCAACAAAAGCTGAATTGAGGGCCTGGCAAATTACAAGTCTAATGACCTGCTCTGAGTGTCCCTGCCACAATTACTGCCTGACTGTGTTAAACCTTGGGTAGGTTACCATGATACTGCAAACATGACATTGCAGCAACCCCCAGCCCTTCAACTCCCTGGCCACTGTAGGCTTAGAAGGTCATCCAGGCCATGCACAGCCAGAGCCAGTTACCCTGATTCTCCACTGGGACAGCTCTGTGCTGGTGCCAAGCTGCCCAGCGACTGTCCTGGCTGACCCCGGAGAGATTGCTGGCAGCGCTGCACATAAGTGGGCAGCCTGCCTGTACCCTGGCTGCTCTTGAGGGCATCTTTGGGAGTCTGGCACCCTGCCCTGCAGACAGTTGATGCTGGCTGCTCCAGGTGTTGGTAGAAGGAGAACCCCCAAACTACAAAGAGGAAAAGGTCACTCAGAGCAAGCTTTCTGCTCCATGACATTTGCAAGTGGTTAGTAGCATTTGATGAATATCAGGTG
>NW_008682413.1:0-352 GCF_000695815.1 Acanthisitta chloris
CCTGGGCGTGGGGCTGCTGCCCCTCCTGGGCTGGAACTGCCTGCGGGACCAGAGCGCCTGCAGCATCCTGCGGCCCGTCACCAAGGACAACGCGGCCGTGCTGGCCGTCACCTTCCTCCTCCTCTTCGCCCTCATGATGCAGCTCTACCTGCAGATCTGCAAGATCGCCTTCCGGCACGCGCAGCAGATCGCCGTGCAGCACCAGTTCATCGCCACGGCGCAGGCCACCTCCACCCGCAAAGGGCTCTCCACCCTCTCGCTCATCCTCGGCACCTTCGCCTTGTGCTGGATCCCCTTCGCCATCTACTCCCTGGTGGCCGATTCCAGCTACCCCGCGGTCTACACCTACTCC
>NW_008682413.1:399-635 GCF_000695815.1 Acanthisitta chloris
TTTATGCCTTCAGAAACCCAGACATCCAGAAGTCGCTCTGGCTGGCCTGCTGCGGGTGCATCCCTTCCACGTTCTCCTCCAGACCAAGGACATCCAGCGATGTGTGAGGACTGAGCACGGAGCCAGAGGTGCTCCCTTGCTCTCCTCCTCCTTCTCTTTTTCCCCTCTGTCGTTATTGTTTCCTACCGGGAGGAATGCCCCCGGTCAGCACATCTCGTTCCATGGAAAGATGGCCA
>NW_008682414.1:0-290 GCF_000695815.1 Acanthisitta chloris
CGGTTCTGGTGCCCTCAAAGTAAGAAGTCTGAGGAGGGACATGAAGTTCATAAGAGGATTGGAGCATCTGCCGTAAAAAGACAAGACGAAGAAAGCTCAGCCTGGAGAAGAGAAGGTTGCATGTTGACCTCACAGCAGCCTTCCAGTATTGGAAGGGCCTACAGGGAAGCCAGAGAGGGACTCTTTGTTAGGAACTGCAGTGTGTCCTGGGTTGCAATGGTATGTATTCTATTTTCATCTCCACAAGCTGTTAAAGAAGGTGGGGCAGTGATCCTTATCACCATGTCCCT
>NW_008682414.1:570-775 GCF_000695815.1 Acanthisitta chloris
GACTACTACTAACACCCTGACTGACAGGGTGTCAGGTTACTTTCTGACTCTGTCAGGTTATTTTTGTACTGTTGCATTTGTTGTTTTTTTGTTGTGTTGTTCATATTAAATTGCACTTCTGACTCGGAGTCTCTCACTGGTTTGCTTTCAAACCAGCACACAGTGATAGGACAATACATAATGGATACAAATTGAAAGAGGGGAA
>NW_008682415.1:0-5373 GCF_000695815.1 Acanthisitta chloris
CCAAGGGCAGGACCAGCACTTCTTCTTATTGAACCTCATGTAGTTCCTCTACTCTCTTGCCTATCCTGGGTGCAGGCAGAGGAACTGAGACTAGGAAGTCTTTCTCTTCTTTGTCTTCAGTCCCAGAAAAAAATTTAGAATGAAGCTTTCCCACCAGGCTTGCTTTGGGTTACTGACTTTGATTTGAGAAAGTGCAAAAAATGCCAAATGTTCCCAAATGCTGGGTCCATGATATCTCAAGTAGGACATCCAAAATAAATAACACACATCACAGGCACTTCTGACACAGATCTTAGTTCCTGTGGAGATGATGCCACCCTCGTGCCTGGCAAAAGCCATCAGATGGTTGTTGATATAAACCTTGTAGAATGTCTTCTGAGAAAATAATGAACAAGACTTGAAGAGTCTTCAAGAAACAGAGCTTGAGATCCTATAAGGGAAAAAAACCTCCATGGTTGCATAACTGACAGTGCAGGGGCTGTCCCTATCCCCTTTCACAGAAAGGGTGCAAAATAAAATGTTGTGGGTAATACATGTTTGCAGATCCTGCACTGATAATGTTTTCCTCCTCCACCAAACTATCCTGGTCAGAGACAGGAAAGTTTCTGGACACAATCCTGAGCCATGTGCTCTAGAATGGCCCTGCTGGGGTAGGGAGGTTGGACCAGATAACTCACTGTGGCCCATTCCAACCTCACAGATTCTGTAGTTCTGTGAAATACAAATAAATTCACTGCCTCCTTTATCTCCATAATATATGTTGCCTTACTGTATTCGATGGCATATAATATATTTTTGTTAAGACATAGTTGTGCCTCAGTTTTTTAATATACAAGCAGTGGGAAAGTTTTCTGTTTTCTTGATGAACTCTAATTCCAGCAAGTGTGTTGTGTGAGTAAACAGAGAAGGTGGATAAGATCCACAAAAATATGCATCAGTCACATGGCTGGGGGAGTATGTGTCTCCCCCCTGGGTAAGCTGGTATTTCATTCTATCGAAATTTTTTTTCTCTGTGGCCATCAGCTCATGTAGAGCATAGAATCATCAAGGTTGGAGGAAACCTCTAAGACCATTGAGTCCAACCATTAACCTGTCACTGCTGGAACCCCTAAACCCTAAACCAGATCCTCCAGTGCCAGATCCAGACACGTCTTAAACTCCACCACCTCCCTGGGCAATATCCCAGTGCCTCAACACCCTCACAGGGAAAACATTTCTCCTCACATCCAATCTGACTCTGCCCTGGCTCAGCTCAAGGCCATTCCCTCTCAAAAGTAAGTGTGAACCTGTTTAGTGGAGGAAGAATTAGACCCTCTCAGGAATATGGACTTGATCTGAAGCTCAGGGGAAAAAAAAGCATAACCTTACTAATGTTTACAAGTGCCTGTGAAGAAATTAAATTCAGAAAAGGGTTTCATTCACCTCTCAGTACTGCAACATCTTAACTCCCCAAAGCACCAGCAGGGAGTTTGCTTCCTTTTCATACACAGTTGAGAAGACTGAAGCATCTCTAACATGCCTCTTTGTTTCTTATGAAACTCCCTGTGATGCCTGTGGCTATGGACTGGAGTGACTGCAGAGGAACCAGATCCCTGGCTGAGAGCCAACCAACTTGCATCTTCTCTGGTTCTGGACTGCAAGTCACAGGGAAATGATGTAGCTGCCGAGAACTGCTGAGGTTAACAGCTGAAATCTGTTCTTTGAAATCTTTCCCTCCAGGCCACAGACAGAAGCTGCCAAGATAGATTGAAGAGAGGACATTTTATAAGGACAGAATGTTGGGTACTGAACGCTCAGCTCTGCAGGTGGAAGAAGCCCTGGCAGTGAGGGGAAAGAGCAGCAAGGGATGGAAAGAGCTGGACTTGGTGCAGAGCTTCCTGCCAGAGCACCATGGGCAGGAGTAAAGACTGCATCACTCAGGCAGGAGTCATTCTGCATCAAATAGATTGAAGAGAGGACATTTTATAAGGACAGAATGTTGGGTACTGAACGCTCAGCTCTGCAGGTGGAAGAAGCCCTGGCAGTGAGGGGAAAGAGCAGCAAGGGATGGAAAGAGCTGGACTTGGTGCAGAGCTTCCTGCCAGAGCACCATGGGCAGGAGTAAAGACTGCATCACTCAGGCAGGAGTCATTCTGCATCAAAGGAAATAAGACAACGACTGCATCGCTCAGGCAGGAGTCATTCTGCATCAAAGCCAAAGAAATAAGGCACAGTTTTCCACTTTTCTTGCTATGCATAGCCAAAATATCTTAGGAACTCCTTCAAGATTTCATCCCCAAACCTATGAAATATGACCACTGGTGATTTCATGAGATTTCCAGCACTGACAGGGGAAAAGGACACCTAAAAGGTTTTTGGAAAGACAGTGTTATTAACCCAGGATTTAAACTCAAGGCAGAAAAGTAATTGAAATGCAAACACTGCCTCCTTGTCTAATCCTACTCAGAAATCTTTTCTTAGCATGAGATAAAAATGCATGTTAAATCCTCTCCTGTTTAGAGCAAAGCCATTTCAGATGTTGTTACTGTGTAGGCTACAACCAAACAGCACTTAAAATATGGCAGAAGCTGTTAGCTTAATTCAGCATCACAGGGAAATGACATTCAAGGGTCACATATCAGGCATATCCTCCTCAGAAGGAATATTTCTCATCTGCAGAACCTGAAGTTCTCTCTCCTCTTCCTTATTCAAGGCCATCTGTGTGCAAAGCAGGGCCCAGAGAGTCACCATTAAACCAGCATTTTGGTTCATATCATCACTGTGAATCACATCAAACCTTGACACGTCACTTGGCTTACCAATAGCACTTAGGGTGGAAGGACAAAGCCATGTGGATTCATCAGCTACCAGTCATGGGAAAAATTCTGTCGTCATTTAGTCCAAAGTCCTACAAAAAAAAAAGACTAGGAGTGTCCCAAGAGGATTTCGTCTGAGTCAAAGTTACTCCTTCAAACCAGAATTCATACAAGGAGTCTTTTGGCTTAGTGCTGTAAATGTTTGGAAAGAGGTAGGATTTTTTTGACCATAGCAGCTTGTATAAGCAAAGACAAAAAATCAGGTTGAAAGAAAATTTCCTTTTAAATATGTCATTCACATTTGTTCCAGTAAATTTAGCACCCAAAATGAAACTTTAATGCTGCCTCAGTTTTTTTATGCTGAACTTGCATGGTCTCTAGATTGAATTAAAAAAAAAAAGAGAAAGGAAACACTGTCAAAGTGATGTTAATATGCTTTAACTTTTTAACTGAGACCTCTCCTCTCCTCTCCTCTCCTCTCCTCTCCCCTCCTCTCCTCTCAGAAAGAGTTGGAATGGACCCAAGAGGAAAAGACTTTTGACATCAGAACAGTTAGGCTTTGGAAGAAAAAAGCATTTAGCCTCGGGTAGTAAGGATTATTTTTTTGCTGATTGCATGGATGAATTCCTGGGGTATGTGCTCACAGCTCCCATCAGAATGGAATGCAAGTGCCTTCTAACCATGCACTGATGCCTCTAGGTGCTGTCATACCTGGTTTGCTGCCTTCCTTATCATCTCCCCAGGGCTGGCTGGGTATGTATCTGCAGTGTTTTGGTGGAGGCTTTTTTTAGCTATACCTGCTGCTCTGTGTTTAGATTAGATTAGACAGACTGAAAAGTACATTTGATATTCACAGTAGATGACAACACATTTGTGTAATTCCAAATGTCATCTTAGTTATTTGAGTCTATTTATTTCAACACTTGTTTTTCACATTTTTTTTTTGTGGCTTCGACCCCTTCGCCCCTAACACAAGCTGCTTCACACTTCTTTTCCAGAGTCCTGGATGAACTACTTTTGGAATGATGTATTAAAAAACTCTTTTCCTTCTGCAGCACATTCCTATCCCAATCACAAGTCAGTGTTCCCCTTGCAATTGTGAATGGGTTTTTCTTGTTTCAAGTTCCTTTTTCACCTCATTATTTCTCTGTCCTGGCTTAGCCTAGCCCTATGCAAAACCAAGAGGAGCAGGGTGACCAGCTGGGCTGGGGGATGAAGTGGGAAATTATTCAGCTGCTTTCACTGCCAAAGCAAACATTGTGTACCTGCACCACCAACACGTGGTAGTCAGGCTTGGAAAGGAGAAAAGGAACAAACAAAGCTGCCATGATGCAGCAGATGTGTCATATGCAGCATGTGGTAGAGGACAACTCCCCTCAGCCTGGTCCTGTGGGGAGGATTCTGCATAACAAGTCCCTTGCACAAGTCTCAGGGTCACCAGAAGGTTTACTGCACTGGGGTACATGGTGTTTCCTGCACCTAGACATTTAGTGAGAGCTGACATCAAAGTTCCCTGTGTTGTGTTGCTCCCTACAACCCATTGTAGGCTCAGAGTCCAGGCCCATAATTCCCAGACCTGAAAGGAAGGCAGAGGGAAGATCTCACAGTTTTGGTGAACAGCATCATGTCCAATTTCTTGCCCCAAGAGCTCCTTCTAACACCTCACATTTATATGGTCAGAAAACAATGCCCTGGGAACACTGGCATAGTGTTTGACACTGTGGAACCATCTCAGCCAGAGCAGGACAGCTAGTCCATGTGCTCCAGACAAGCTATTCTAACATGGGCTGCTTGTTACACTGAATTTATTCATCTCAGCTGTGCTGATATGATTCCTTTCATAAGAATTCAGTTTCACCCATGCTTGGGGGCTGCCCTGCTTTGACTTGAATCTAATTGCCCTGATGCAAAACCCATGTACAGACGAGCCCTAAGATCCTCAATTCCCAGTGACTTGGTTTTGACTCATGGCCATGCTGAGAAAAGCAAGACTGTGCTTGTTTAGTCAGCAGATGAAAGTTGTCATACTAGAAATACCATCATGGCAAGATTAGCAGTGTGTGGAACTTGTGATAATTAGTTAGAGAACCAGCACATAAATAAAGAGACAAATTGCTGACAAAATGCTTTTCTGTCCTGGCTGTAAATAGAAGGCAAGAGGATGGGTGATTTCAAAACAAGGAGGAGGTATGGCAGCTTGTGTCTGACCTATGACACATCCCTTGGGATGAACATCTCTCCCCTCAGGAGGATTATGAAAAAATTCCCAGAGTGGGTCACTCTGGCTGTTTTATTAGAATTAAGCCAAACATCTGCAGGATATCAAACTTCAGTATATACAGATTAAAACAGTTCTGGAAAATGTATCAGTGTTCTCCTGCAAAGGAGGTGTTCTTTAGGAACTTGGCAAAAAAATCATGGAACATCGAATAAACTCTTGTCAGTTAGGGAAGGGGTGTCTGTGCTATCACAGAATCACAGAATAACCAGAGTTGGAAGGGACCCTTGAGGATCATCCAGTCCAATCCCTGGCCCTGCACAGGACATCCCTGACAATCACACCCTGTGCCTGAGAGCA
>NW_008682415.1:5667-12677 GCF_000695815.1 Acanthisitta chloris
CCTGCAAGGTGCTGGTCTGCCAAAGAAGCCACGTGGAGGGTGTGTGGATCTGTGTGTGTGTATGTAAGGGGAATTGTCAACACCACCTGGTGTAGAGTCCTTGGGTCACATCCAGTCTTATCTTGAAAACCTCCAGGGATGGTGAATCCACCACCTCCCTGGGCAGCACATTCCAATGCCTGATCACTCTCTCTGTAAAAAAATCTCTTCCTAAGATACAACCTGGCAGAGCTTGAGTCTGTGCCCTCTTGTCCTGCTGCTGGTTGCCTGGGAGAAGAGACCAACCCCCACCTGACTCCAACCTCCTGTCAGGGAGTTGCAGAGGGTGAGAAGGTCTCCCCTGAGCCTCCTCTTCTCCAGGCTGAACACCCCCAGCTCCCTCAGCCTCTCCTCCTGGAGAGGTGGGGGAGTGTACAATAAAAACAGGTAAGATAAAGAAATGTAAGATTTATGATTCTTCAAAGATTCTTCCTGGACACAATCAATGTAATCAAACAGGGGAAGTGTTTTGGATTGCTTCTCCACCTGAGATCCACATTCCTGAGAACCAGTGTGTGATCAGGACCCAGCAATGTGTCAGGCTGACTGCTCCAGCCCACATCTCCCACATACTCCTTTCACACCTCGTGTGCCACCAGTGACTCAGGGGGCAGAGTCAGTGTTGCCAGCCTCAGCTGTTAGAGTCAGAAATCACGTCCCACCAGAGATAACCTGAAGGTACAAGGACCTCATGAACTCAGCTTGCCTGCAGGGTTTTGAATTCCTTATGCATCACATCTGATGGCAAAACCAATTCTATCTGAACTGCTGAAGTGCAGCCACAGTGACATTTAAGAGACGCCAAACACGTTCACAATTGCATTTGGCGACCAGCAAATCGCTCCACCCAAGAAACTGGAACAGCACTATTTGCAGCAGTGATTATTCTTAGTGGAGTTGCCATGGAACAAAGCCTGGTTAATCCTAATGGACTGATTCAGGAACAATCTCTCTTTCTAATCTTATTGCCTAATTCTCTGTCACTCCCATTAGGTTAGTATTTCTCCAAGATGTAAGAGCAGGAAGATTTTCAAGGTGTCGTCATTTCACGGTGTAGAGTGGTAGCAGCACAGTTCTCTTATGAAGAATAATAAAGGATGTGTTTGTTTCTCTTTGAAGGAAGCAGAGTGAAGAATTTTTTCCATCCAGAAGCAGATTAAAGTTCCTTTGACTTTTCCTTGAATTCACAGGGTTCAGTACACATGAATTCATATGTTCCTATGAGCCTTGGAAAGGACAAGTGTTTGGTCAGTGATACCTTTGCCAGACAAATGAATGCTTTGACATTTGCCGGACGAATGATGCTCTGGAGAATGTGTATATAATCTCATATTTTTGTCTACAATGCCTAGAGAAATTGTATCTTAAACTGCTGAGTTTAAGATATGCCCACAGTCTAATTCTGAGCATAGATCCCAGAGAAGAGCAACGAGGCTAGTGAAGGGACTGGAGCACAAGTGCCATGAGGAGAGGCTGAGGGAGCTGGGGGTGTTCAGCCTGGAGAAGAGGAGGCTCAGGGGAGACCTTCTCACCCTCTGCAACTCCCTGACAGGAGGTTAGAGTCAGGTGGGGGTTGGTCTCTTCTCCCAGGCAACCAGCAGCAGGACAAGAGGGCACAGACTCAAGCTCTGCCAGGGGAGGGTTAGGTTGGATATTAGGAAGATATTTTTTACAGAGAGAGTGATCAGGCACTGGAATGTGCTGCCCAGGGAGGTGGTGGATTCCCCATCCCTGGAGGTTTTCAAGCTGAGACTGGATGTGGCACTTAGTACCATGGTCTACTAAGCACTGTAGGGTTGGACTCGCTGATCTTTGAGGTCTCTTCCAACCTGGTTGATTCTATGATTCTATGATTTCTTACACTCGTTAATGTCATTTACAGCAGCAAAACTCAACTTCCTTGCCCTGACATTTCCAGTTTGTGTCTTTCCCTTTGCTTTGTAGAAGGCTATGGAAGGGCTGAATTGGATTGCTTAGACCGTCTCCTCTGAGTCAGGGGAATTCAGGCTTGACTATGCCATTGGGAGTCATTTCACATCTAGTTTGGAGTGGTTTCTGCTGCCATGCATTGGTCAGGTGAGGATCGGTGGTTGTCTATGGCTTGACGCAGTAAATGAGAAGCTCAAAATGAGCTGCAGGGTGCGATAGCAGCCCAGAAAGCCAATGGAATCCTGGACTGCATCCAAAGGAGTGTGGGCAGCAGGTCAAAGGAGGTGATTCTTCCCCTCTACTCTGCTCTCCTGAGACCCACCTGGAATACTGCACACAGTTCTGGTGCCCTCAACATCAGAAGGACATGGAAGTGTTGGAGCAAGTCCAGAGGAGGCCACAAAGTTGCTAAGAGGACTGGAGCATCTCCCCTATGAGGACAGGCTGAGGGAGCTGGGGCTGTTGAGCCTGGAGAAGAGAAGGTTGTGTGGAGACCTCAGAGCAACTTTTCAATCTCTGAAGGGCCTACAAGGAGCCAGAGAGGGACTCTGTGTTAGGAACTGCAGTGACAGGACAAGGGGTTATAGGTTAAAATTGAAGGAGGGGAAATCTAGGCTGGATGTGACAAAAAAAAATTTTTACTCTGAGGGTGTTGAGACACCGGCACAGGTTGCCCAGGGAGGCTGTGGCTGCCCCAACCCTGGCAGTGTTCACAGCCAGGTTGGATGAAGCCTTGAGCAATCTGATCTAGTGAGGAGGTGTCCCTGCCCGGGGCAGGGGGTTTGGGCTGGATGATCTGTAAGGTCCATTCCAACACCTAAATTCTATGATTCTATAATAAACAGTTGGGCTGTTAAAAGAAGTTATAGTTCTTTGTTTCCCACTTTTTCTGATAGCAGCTTCACAGCCACCTTGCTTCTCTCACCTGAGCAATAGCCTGGTCTCTTCTATTTACTGATAAGAATATATAACATCAATTTCATTTACTTCACAACCCTCCTGGAAACTAGGCAAGAGCTGATGTTTGTGCTAGCATCCCCCAGGAGATGCAGACAGCCCAGCAGTGCCAGAGGAGCCTGCTATAAACAGCCTCATGTTGCAACCAAGTTCATGGGGTAAAAGCTCATGCGATGTCCAGTTCCTTCAGGCTGTGTCCTACAAGTGGATTGCAACACTGTCCAGATGAGACATTGGTGAGACACTGGCACAGGTTGCCCAGGGAGGCTGTGGCTGCCCCAACCCTGGCAGTGTTCACAGCCAGGCTGGATGAAGCCTTGAGCAACCTGCTCTGGTGGGAGGTGTCCCTGCCCAGGGCAGGGGGTTGGGAGTGGATGATCTCTAAGGTCCATTCCAACCCTTAAATTCTATGATTCTATGACTCTATGACTAACACATGTATCATGACATTGCTGTTATGAGCAAGGTGTGTGCATGTGTGTGTGTGTGTGTGTACATAAGTACCAGGGGGAGAAGTGGAATCTCCATGGTTTTGGGGATTTTTTTTAATGAATATTTCAGGGATTAAATCATGGTCAGGTAGTGAAAAGGAGATACTGGGGCAAAGAATGCCATTCATGTTTGCAATATGCCTCATACAGAAACACCCAGGCCTCCTTGAATAAATCCCTGGGAAAAAAAATGCAAGCTCTCTGCACACAGACTAAGCTTGCAGTGATTAAAGCCACAGCAATATTTCCTTTGCAAGAAATAGCACCAGAAGGTCACTGCAGACACCACCACTCTGCTGTCTGCTCCAGGTTATGGAGAACAATGCCATTTCATTTTAAAGTACCTCCTCACTGGAATGAATTTGGGAAAGCTATTAAAACCAGCCCTGACCTGACAATAGAGGTATTCAAAGCGAGTGAGTGTTCGGACGGAACAGATGGTAACTGTAATTAACTTTGGCATTTTCTGCCATAAACCACATAGTTTTAACTCAATTAGCTGGCCTGGTTTTTTTTCTTTTTTCTTTTTTTTTTCTTTTTTTTTTTTTTTTAAATATAATTAAACAAACCCATTTCCATCTCATCAGCAACCAGTTTATATCCAAACAAGACAATAACCAGTTTTAAGTAGTCTGGCTAGGATACAACCCATGCCAAGAGCCATCAAAGGCTCTAGTTGCTGCTTGCTCTTGGCTGGGTGGCCAGAAAGCTCCTGCAGGAGCAGCCTGGGGAGCCAAGCTGCCTTTGCACCCCAGGAGCCCTGCCCTGTGCTGGGATCTCTCTGTTTGTTTACACAGACTGTAAGGAACACATCCTGCAGCTGCTGCAGAGCAATGTGAGCTATGCTGCGCAAGCCAGTGGTGCTGGGTTAATCTTCTGTCATTTATCAGCAAAACTGGAATCTGCAGCTCTTTGCTGACATAAAGCAGAGGAGATAAATCATTCCAGTTCCATTGTAAAGGCAAAAAGGTATTTGAATCCTGCTTGCTGCCCGAAAGCACAGTGAAGGCGATGCCAGGGATGACGCCGAAGGTCATTTATCACTCCTGCTTTGTCACTTCATTTTGCAGCAGGAGATCATTACTCAAAGGTAGCATTTGATTCCAAGGGCTGTGACTGTCTTTGGCGAGTGTTTTTAATACAGTTAAAACATCCCTCAGGACCAGGGGGACATGGAGCTCCTGGAGCAGGTCCAGGGGAGGGCAAGGAAGATGCTGAAGGGACTGGAGCACCTCAGTGATGAGGAAAGGCTGAGGGAGTTGGGGCTGTTCAGTCTCCAGAAGAGACACTGAGAGGGACCTCATGAATGGATTCAAGTCCATGAATGGAAAGTGCCAAAAGGATGAATCAGACTCTGCTCACATGTGGAACACAATAAAATAACAGGGAAGAGCACTAACTGATGCCCAGGAAGTTCCACCTCAACACAAGGAAGAACTCCTTTGCTGTGCAGTCACTGAGCACTGAACAGATTGCCCAGAGAGGTTGTGGATTCTCCCTCACTGGAGATATTCCAGACCCATCTGAACACAATCCTGAGCCATGTGCTCTAGGGTGGCCCTGCTGGAGTAGGGAGGTTGGACCAGATGACCCATTGTGGTCCCTTCCAACATCACTGATTCTGGGATTCTGTGATCCCTGCAGATTTACCTGAGTTTCTTCAGTGGAAAGTTAAATTTCAAAGGATTTCTCACTGAAAAGGTTGAAAGACCAAATTATGAAAAGTCTTCTGACTTCTTTCTCCTGATGTTTCATGCGATGCCTTAGTGTGGATGTGTACCAGAGAAGTCTGTAATTGAGGGATTTCTGATTCTTTTTTGATTATAAATGAAGCAGGAAGATTCCCATGGCCAAGGCAGTGTTTGTGTTTCCCTCCACTTTTAACAACATTATGACCGTGTCAAGGCCAACTTGGTTGTTTGGCTTACTCAGTTTCATCACTGCCTGCAGTAATTGAGTGCAGGGAGAAAAAATGCTGGACATGGCCCAGACCACAGAGTCAATGTAAAATAATGAAGGACAGAAGTTTCCAGGCCTGTTTGCATTTTATACCAGTAAACAGCTTTTGCCTGAGTAAGTCAAGTAGTGCACAGCCTCATTCAGGCAAATTCCTGAGGATATTCAAGGGGAAATATGACTGCAGATGGGCAGACTGTGTCTGAAAGCAGTGTCATACCACAGATCATGGAATGGTTTGGGTTGGAAGGGACCTTAACCGTTATCTGCTCCCAACCTCCCTGACATTGGCAGGGATATCTTTCTATAGACCAGGTTGCTCAAAGCCTCATCCAGCCTGGTCTCCAACACCTCCAGGGATGGGGCAGCCACAACTGCTCTGGGCAATCTGTTCCTGTGCCTCACCAACCTCACAGGAAAGGATTTCTCCCTTTAATCTAATATTAGATAGGATTTAAGAAAGAAAAATAATAGGCTAGATATTAGGAAAAAGTATTTTCCTGTGAGGGTGGTGAGACACTGTCCCAGGTTGCCCAGGGAGGCTGTGGCTGCCCCAACCCTGGCAGTGTTCACAGCCAGGTTGGATGAAGCCTTGAGCAACCTGATCTAGTGAGAAGGTGTCCCTGCCCAGGGCAGGGGGTTGGGGCTGGATGGTCTGTAAGGTCCATTCCAACCCCTAAAATTCTATGATTCTATATATGTCTCCAAGACAGTCACTATCTTGCTGTCCGTCAACAGCCAAGAGAGTGCTGTCAATGCTGGAAGTGGGAACATGCTAAACCCAGTCAGAGCTACCACTGCCTTGCAGACAGATTTCCTACTGCAGTTCCAGCTACGCCCAGATTTGTATTTCAGATTTCCTGCTTGAAGTCTGTCCCCCCTCTGCTCAGACTTGGGAAAGCTTAACCTGGGTCTAAATTTGGTTTCTCACGTTTCTTCTCTTTTCCATCTCACTGGTTCCCTCCAGTGTATTTCTCTGTGACTGTGAGTCACTGTGTGATTACCGTGTGACACTCTCCTGTGTAAGCTTTGGGTGAGAAACTATGCTGGAGTCTTTCACAAAAGCAGCAGGGGCTGTATGAGCAGGGGAAATTTAGGCTCGATATTAGGCAGAAGTTCTTCCCTGTGAGAGTGGTGAGACACTGGCACAGGTTGCCCAGGGAGGCTGTGGCTGCCCCAACCCTGGCAGTGTTCCCAGCCAGGTTGGATAAAGCCTTGAGCAACCTGCTCTGGTGGGAGGTGTCCCTGCCCAGGGCAGGGGGTGGGACTGGATGATCTCTAAACTCCATTCTAACCCCTAAAATTCTATGATTCTATGATTCTGTGATGACTTGCGGGGAGTGCTTGTGGCCCTGCTTCATCCTCTCAGCTTCTGGTGGTCAACAGGCCTGAGATTTTTAAACCCTCTTGTCAGCCACAGGGTGCCTCTCTGTGGTGTGCACCAGCTGCTGTGGAGTGTACTTAAATCCTCTTTGAACCCACAGAGCTTATCCTCAGCACAGGTCCCCAACACAACAGGCTGGCACTGGGGGCTTTGAGTATAGCCCAGAGCTTCAGTGCTAGCACAGGAAGGAGAAGCCTCCTCTGCAACTCCCTTAGAGGTTTTTCTCACCAAGATCATAGAATCATAGAATTTTA
>NW_008682416.1:0-328 GCF_000695815.1 Acanthisitta chloris
AGACACCTGTCTCTCAAACCAAGACACAAACCAAACCAAACTCCTGCATGAGATGTCTCTCCACGGCTTATGGAAACGCAAATTACCTAGGTATCAAAACAAAACAGAAACAAATACCTTATCTTTCAAGCAGTCAGTCCTTGTCTGCCCCCGCAGTGAGCCAGTGAAGTTAGGAGTCCCTCCGAGAACTCTCGGGGCGCGCCAAGGGAGTCCTGGGCTCCAGCGGATCCTGCAGCCGAGCAGAGATGTCCTGCCGTGGTCACCAAACTGATGCCGAGAGAAGGCTGGAAAAGAACTACTCACAGACTTGTATCTCTGAGTAGCAGGG
>NW_008682416.1:396-2555 GCF_000695815.1 Acanthisitta chloris
TAGTTTCTATGCATTAAATGCTCATACATATTCATTATTTCCAGGAATGGGTGGTTATTATTATAATTAGTTCTCAGAAATCATTATCATATACTCCTCCTCTGTCTCCTCCCTCCTGGCATTAGTCCCATGGTCCTGGTGGTACTGAAGATGAAGCGCCTCCGCTTCCTCAGTACCCTTTGGACACCCTTATTATGGAAACGTTTACTTCTTTGTACAGTTTTGCATGCCTTGCTGACCTTGCCTCTATCTTGTACATTTTGTTTCTTCATTCCACACCTTTTATGGTCTTAGTTTTCCTCCTGCTGCCAAGGTTTGAGTCTGGTTAGTTCTACTGTCTTATAGATAAGATGTGTTGTTTTGCTAACTAAGCTAAAATAATGCTATTAGTAAAGGTATTCTTTATACTTTCAGCTTTAACTGTTCAATTCCTATTTTCAGTCTACTTCTCGGCTTTTGACCTGCTCATGGCTGTTCTTCATAGACAACTCTAATGTTATTACTAATTACTAAAATAGTTGTACATAAATACATCATGGTTATAGTTTTTGTTTTTCCTATCAAATTGTATTTCTGACTTGGGGTCTCTCACTGGTTTGCTTTCAAACCAGCACAGCCTATTATATATCTCCTGTGCTTGCAATAGTAACCTGATAGGTACGAGGAAGCCAATCTCATATTTGCAATTTAACATGTGTTTGCATGCTCTGAACTGGATTATCCCCAAAACCCCATATTGCAGTTTTGGCTCTCCTATGTTTCCGTGTAAAATTTTTACCTTCGCCCCGGCGTCCACGAGTGCCCGGACACGCTGTGTATTAATCAGAGAATCATAGAATTTAGGGGTTGGAATGGACCTTACAGATCACCTAGTCCCAACCCCCCCTGCCATGGGCAGGGACACCTCCTCAATAGATCAGGTTGCTCAAGGCCTCATCCAGCCTGGTCTTGAACACCGCCAGGGTCGGGGCAGCCACCACGTCCCAGGGCAACCTGTTCCAGTATCTCACCAGTCGGATTCCACCAAATAATGCATGTGACAAAGGGGTGCAGATCACAATGTGTTACATGTACTTGGGCTCCTGGGGCTTGGCCACACCCCTATTCAGTTTTTGGGTGAAATTGGGCAACTGTCTAACTCTTATCTAACTCTTATCTAACTCTTTCCATGGGTACTGCATTACATCCGAAACAGGGGGAAGAGCATTGTCTCCTTTTTTCCCCTTTTTTCTCTTGCCACGGACCTTAACACATGCAATAGCTGCCCATCTATGTCCGCCTTGGCTACCCCTGCTTGCAACAGTTGTTTGACAAGTCTGGCCCACTCCCCGGGTTCCTCTCGTTCTCCACCTTCCCCCTGCGGACAGGCACCTCCTATCTGCCGGGGGGCCAATCTTCTTCCATTCCGAAGTGCGCCAGCCAACCCGGGCAAAACCCCCAACTGTCCTAAGTCGTTAATCATTTCCTGAATGGTGACCCCCTGAGCGGTCATTGAAATTGGAATAAGATATGGATGCCATGGCTCTGGACACCCCTCAAGCAACAGATTGTGGATCGTGGCTGTGAAAGGCTCATCAAGGTATTGTCCTGGCTCCCCATGCTGAATAGCAAATTTCATCCCCTCCTGTTTCAACAGCACCTTGGCTTGTTGTAAGGTGACCCATTGGTTAGAAACTGGGGGCCAGGCACCATCAACAGCATGCCAATTGTGTAGTCCATATGCTATCACAATAACTAGGGGGTTGTTATATTCTTGTGGCAGCTGCTGCAAGACAGCTTGGACATAGTGATCAGCAGTCAAAACAAGAAACTGGGGGGCATCAGTACTGTCTAACATTACACTATCAGCCCCCTCCTCCATAAGCCGCACCATCCATTGCTGAGCTTTTTCCCTGGGTCTTTGACTATACTCAGCCACTAAGTTCTTAATGTTGTCAGGTGAAAAATCTTCCATAATGTCCACCTGGGTCCATCGCCCAGAGTTTGGGTCCACAACTCCCTTTCGTTTTACCACTGGTGCAGCTTTTCGAAGTTTGGGATCCTCTCCTTCCTCCTCTGGCCCATCTGACTCTTCCTCTGCATCATCTGAACTCCAAATGTTACCATTCCAAATCTTGGGATCCCATTCAGGGTTTGCTACCATTGCACGGACCCTCAGA
>NW_008682416.1:2644-3182 GCF_000695815.1 Acanthisitta chloris
ATAGCCGCTATCAAAGCCTGTTGCTGTAGGATGGCTGCTGCCTTTGCCTCCTGTAATTGCTGTTCTAAAGCTTGCACCCTTTCAGTTAACTCACCTACTTGTCCCCGGACTGTTTTATATGCAAAAAGAAGAGCTCCTGCCATTCGATCTACATGGTCTAACCATTGTTTCCACTTGGTCTGGGGCATCTTAACAAACTGCCCCCAATATTCTAACAGCTCCCTGGGATCAATCCCGGTCCATGATTCAAGTCCAACCCCAGAGCAGGTTTCCAAATTATCCCATAAAATATTCCGAGGCCCCTGCTTCCACCCCAGACGCTCAACAGGGGGAGCAGAGCTCCTCTCCCCTCCATTGTCTCTCCTTTTCCTTCCAAAAAGACTCATAATTCCTATTGCACACACAGAACAAAAAGCACACCAAAAAACCCAAAGACAACATATGTAAACTCGACCACACACAAAGATACACACACTGAACTATTTCCCTAAGCTCTTTTCAAGGGTACAAGACAGAGTGCAGCTCCCAATTCTCCCTC
>NW_008682417.1:0-1704 GCF_000695815.1 Acanthisitta chloris
TGAGAAGCAAATGTCATGGCTATCTAGGTGGCTGAGCAGAGCAAAATAATAATATGCAACCTCTGTTATCGTTTGGTCTCAAAAAACTTTCAAAGAAACTTAAACATATAAATACATAATTATATATTTATGTTTCTATCTAAATACATATATTAGAAATCCACATAAAAACTTTTCTGCAGAAATAGAAGAAGGCTTATAATTTTGACAGGAAAAGAAGACATACCTGAAACTATGTGCTTAATTTTCATTATGCCTTTGTCTTACCACTGGACAGATAGTCTTATTCTGATTTTCTTACGATTAGATAATGCTACTTGACTCCCGAATGGATTGCTAGGATTACCTTGTCTTTTGTGAGAAAGGATTTCAGACTATGAAGTTGAACTGAATGCTGAAAAGGTGCTCAAAAGACCATAGTGATTATCAAAAGACCATACTTGTCAGTTGATATTTTTCTTTTTCATACATGACCAAAATGTTTGCACTCAGTCTATGAATACGTGCACGTTTATACATGGTAATCTACCTCTCTATATTGGTCTGCATATTGGTTGGTTCATGCATTCATGTGTTTTTATCTTTGATGGCAGTTATTCTCCCTTGTTTCGTACAAATTTTTCATAAGGATGCCAATACTGAGAAGACCTAGAACAGCATTAAATTCATTAATGATTTTATTAAGTCAGCTAGTCATCAAGTACAATTCATCAATTGCACACACCTTTCTGCTCTATTTGTGCTAAATGCATCTTCTCTGGAATTTAAATTATGACGAAAAATGGCTGACTAATCTGAATTTCTCAATTTATTCATGTTCAATAAGAAGCTGTTCATCAGCTTTAACTCAGCTATGAGTTCAAATCAAATTTAAACCACCTGGGAGTAAATAAAATTGCTCTTCTTCCCTAGCACGTCAGCTGTGGATAAAAATAACAAACACATTTCCAAGGAGCTCAAGATTCTAAACCTCTGTTTCTACCAACAGATTTTGCTGAAATGATTTAATGATTAGAAAGAGGCACCCTGGGTGCATTTTAGATTCAATATTTTGATCCATGATTAAAAAGAACAGAAAGAAAAAATTATGATAAAGTCTTATTTGGAGGTTATTGAATGACTTTTCTTTTCACTAGTGTCAGTATTAATCAAACATTCATGGCACACAAATTTTAGATTACGTTGTTACACTTGCTAGACTATCTTTCAGTATCTTCATTATCCTATCTCTCTTCTATTTTCCTTCCACTTACAGAACATGTCCAAAAGCTTTTAATTGGAAAAATGAGATTACTGAAGTTATTGAAAAATATAGGTGAGGTGGGAGGGCCTGGCTATAAAATACACAGTTTAAAATTATGTTTAGCTAGCTAGCTACCTAAATTAAATACTGTTTCACCTGAGTTACACTTAATTCTGAACAAGACAGTTCTGCTTAAAACCCCAGAACAAGGACTCTGGGATCAGAACCGCCAATTGTCAGGACCCTTTTCAGGAGAGAAGTTGCATATGCATCAAGTCACCTCTGTACAGTCCTCTAAATTGGACTCTTCTTGCTGGGATATTGGTATGTGTGAAAGAGGCAGAAGGTGGTCACTCACCACTTAGCAGCTGCTCTCA
Source organism: Acanthisitta chloris (assembly GCF_000695815.1). NCBI lineage: Eukaryota > Metazoa > Chordata > Aves > Passeriformes > Acanthisittidae > Acanthisitta > Acanthisitta chloris. The sequence continues at coordinate 1,621 of NW_008682417.1, forward strand.
AGCTCAGACCATTATTCTTGGCCCTTGCCTGAGGTATGCTGCAGCTGTGTTTGACCACACACTATGTGAATCTGGATGCTGTCC
>NW_008682417.1:1735-4415 GCF_000695815.1 Acanthisitta chloris
ATCTACTCCATCTTTACAGATTGTTTTGCACCAGATTGCCACCAGTACTGCTTCTCTTTTCTTTGCATGTTGAAGAATTCTGCCCTTGATCTTACAGGCATTGTCCTTCTGTCACTATTTGCTCCTGCTTACCTATTACCATCATTTCTGTAGCATCCACTCTTCTGCTCATATTGTAGATTGTTAAATTACAATTAATGCAGTATTAGATAAAGTATGGTAATTATGAGATTTTGTTCTTCCATGGAAGGGATACTTGTGCGGTGAGAGTCAGTTCATCTCACCTGTTGTAAACAATTGGTTTTGCATGTTTCAGTATAGGCAATGGGTTATAATTAGAAGTCTCCATCTAAGCTGCTAGCACACGAACTGCAGCTGAACATGGATGAATTGCAGGAGTCTTTCCTATGTTATTACACCTTTCATACCTGACCAAGGTGTAACATATTATCCTTTTTTTGTATCTGTAAGTCTGTATCTGCGTCAGACTTACAGTTAGATAGAATTTTTCTTTGCTGTGTGCCATACTCTTTTTAACAGAAACACAATACACTAGCAAAAGATGAACCAACAGTTGTGGTAGCTGCAGCCTCGGTCTCAAACAGGGTGATGACTAAAGAAAGGAATGAGTTGCAACAGGATGCACCGCTAAGAAGATTATATGAAATATGGTATGAAATGAAGACTTCTTTTAATATTTTTTTTTACTTTTTATAAAATCTTCCTGCTTGAAAACTCTTTGAACAAAGATGACATGTTATGTTAGTGAGGTAAAGCTGTACTTCTGATGGTGTTCATATTACTGCAGGTCTTAAGGATCCTAGTGAAGAACACCAGTCAATAATCATTAAGTAACTGCTCAGGAATACTGACTCTTGTACTGGAAAAATAAAAGACAAGGAAGAGAAAGAACAACAGAGAAAAATGCAGGAACCTATTATGCACCTATCGCATAAATGCAGTGCCAGGATGAGAATCCAAGTGATGCTAAGTATAGCTGGTCAAGAATTTAGGTAAATTAATTTTCTTTCATTCAGAAATGCTCAGTGTCACTGAAAATGAAATCTTTATCAGCAGAAGTTTCACAGATAGGAAACTGGAAAAATTCTTTCACAGTTTCATAGTACCACTGTAGTCAATGGGAGACAGCTACCTATTGTGGATGTGCTCACTTCTGGGGTAGGTTTTTGCTTTTGCTCCAGGCAGAAGCAACATGAATTTTGAGTTCCTGTATCTCAGTCATTGTTCAAGGTCTAATATAAGCAAATATTTTCTGAAATCTCACAGTGAATGATATTGATCAGAAACTGCATGCGGAGATATAGTAAATTAGACAGATTCTGCTAATAAGAATGTAACACCGAATGACACAGTAACACTTAAAGTTGGTGGTAAGTGCTTTGAGTTGAGTAAATAGCAGGAGCTTCGGAATAGAACCACATCCATTTATCAAAATCAAGGAACAAAAACATGCGTGGCATTTATAATGTCTGCATATGTATATATACAGATACATCAGTGTCATTTTAATGACTGAACATCGAAGAATTTTTAGCATCTAATTTATGCTACACCATTTATTCTGCTTATTTACTGGAGTGTTTTTATGACAAATTTAAATAGAAACTTAAATATTTATTAAGCTCTGTAAATTATCTCGTTCATGATCTGAAAAGGAGCCACTTCTTTATGATGTTTAACTCTCTTAAGCCCAGAAATTGAGAAAAAATAAAAATTAGAAAATTTTCGGTTGAAGAACAGCTAGCACATGTGTGATTATTCAGCAGAGTTTTACAGAATTTTGAAGTTAAACCTGCTGCTTCTATACCTGATATTAATGCCCATCAAGTCAATAATAAAATACATCTTAGCTTTCGCCTGAATTATGAAATTATGGTCATATATGAATTTTGTAATGAAATATGGGCTTACTAGACAGCATCAAATCTAGATGAACAAACTGAAGAATCAATGCACCATCCATCAGCTATTTCTTGCATTCCTCTTCTACTAAGAAAGAAAAACAAAAGGCAAGAAGGTAGCACAATTAGGAATGTTTACAGAGAGGTCAGGTGATTCACCTGAAAGTATGATTTTCTTTCCTATTAGAAAGGAATCATAGAATAATAGAATTATAGAATCAACAAGGTTGGGGGAGACCTCTAAGACCACTGAGTCCAACCATTAACCTCCCACTCTGCTGTAACCCCTAAACCGTATCCTGAAGCATCAGATGCAGATGCCTCTTCAGCACTTCAGGGATGGTGACTACACGACTTCCCTGGAGAACATATTCCAGTGTCTGACCACCCTAACAGTGATAATTTTTTTGTAATATCTACTCTGAATCCTCCCTGTCCTAGTTTATTGCCATTCCCTCTAGTCTTCTCAGTGCAGGCATGTCAGAAGAGACCTTTCAGGTAGTTGTAGAAAGCAATGAGGTCAACCCTGAGATGCCTCTTCTCAAGGCTACACAAACCCACTTCCCTCAGCCGTTCCTCATATGACATATTTTCTAGGCCTTTTATGAGCATTGTTGCCCTTGGCTGGACTCGCTCCAGCACCTCAAGGTTCTTTTTGAATTGCAGGTCCCAAAACTGAAAGCAGTACTTGAGGTGTGACCTCACCCATGCTGACTACAGGGAGATGATCCCTTCTCTAGTCCTGCTGACCACACTAT
>NW_008682418.1:0-989 GCF_000695815.1 Acanthisitta chloris
ATCCCACCTGGGGGTTCTCCTTCCCCATGGCATCCCACCTGGGTGTCCTCCTCATGGTCTGATGGGATCCCACCTGGAGGTTCTCCTTCTCCTTCCCCATGGGATCCCACCTGGGTGTCCTCCAGCACTCCTTGTGGTCTGATGAGTTCCCACCTGTGTGTCCTCCTCCTCTTCCTCCATGTGCTCCACCTGTGTGTCCTCTGCCCTGCCCGTGGCCCGATGCCCTCTCTGCCTTCCCCCCGCGCCAGAGGAGATCTCAGACCTGACGGAGCAGCTCGGCGCCGGCCACAAATCCATCCACGAGCTGGAGAAGGTCAGGAAACAACTCGACGCCGACAAGCTGGAGCTCCAAGCTGCACTGGAAGAAGCTGAGGTAGGACAACCTCGACCTGGTGACGGTTCCTGGTGGCACCTCCACCCTCAGAGCTCCTGAAGGTGTTCTCGGTGTCCCACCAAGGCGTCCCTGGAGCACGAGGAGGGGAAGATCCTGCGGGCGCAGCTGGAGCTGGGGCAGCTGAAGGCCGAGGCCGACAGGAAGGTGGTGGAGAAGGAGGAGGAGCTGGAGCAGCTGAAGCGCAACCAGCAGCGCGTGGTGGACACGCTGCAGGCGTCGCTGGAGGCCGAGACCAGGAGCCGCAACGAGGCCTTCAGGCTGAAGAAGAAGATGGAGGGCGACCTCAACGAGATGGAGATCCAGCTCGGCCACGCCAACCGCGGAGCTGCCGAGGCTCAGAAGCAAGTCAAGACCTTGCAGGGTTACCTGAAGGTAGGGGAGGACCTGGAGGAGGAACCTGAGGGTGGTTGAGGTGGAGGAGGTACCTGGAGGTATCTGGAGGTGTAGGAGGCACCTGAAGGTTCCTATCCATGGGGACATGGAGGTGGAGGAGGTACCTGGAGGTTCCTGTCCATGGGGACATGGAGTCGGAGGAAGTACCTGGAGGTCCCTTGAGGTGTAGGAGGTAGCTGAAGGACCCTTGAGGTGTAGGAGG
>NW_008682418.1:1228-1770 GCF_000695815.1 Acanthisitta chloris
AGGTTCCTGTCCATGGGGACATGGAGGTGGAGGAGGTACCTGGAGGTATCTGGAGGTGTAGGAGGCACCTGAAGGTTCCTATCCATGGGGACATGGAGGTGTAGGAGGTACCTGGAGGTTCCTGTCCATGGGGACATGGAGATGTAGGAGGCACCTGAAGGTATCTGGAGGTACTCCAAGGCTCCTGTCCAAGGGGACATGGAGGTGGAGGAGGTGCCTGAAGGTTCCTTGAGTTGTAGGAGGACAACCTGAAGGTTCCTGTCCATGGGGACACGGAGGTGGAGGAGGTGCCTAGAGGTATCTGGAGGTGTAGGAGGTACCTGGAGGTTCCTGTCCATGGGGACATGGAGGTGGAGGAGGTACCTGAAGGTATCTGGAGGTAAAGGAGGTACTTGGAGGTGTAGGAGGCGCCTTGAGGTATCTGGAGGTGTAGGAGGTACCTGAAGGTTCCTGTCCATGGGGACATGGAGGTGGAGGATGTACCTGAAGATCCCTTGAGGTGGAGGAGATCCCTTGAGGTGTAGGAGGCACCTGAAGGTATC
>NW_008682419.1:0-5088 GCF_000695815.1 Acanthisitta chloris
AGGGTGGGGGGGGTGGAATCAAGGCAGTCCATTCTATGATTCTATTATTCTATATTTAGATCCCACTGGGAACTCAGCCTGATGGGGACCTGAAGAATTTTCTGCTTACTCCATGTCTTCAAAACCAAAAGAGCAAGTCCCGTCTGGTTGTTTTGAGCCAGGAAACCTTTCCTCCGGTCTCTGACAGTGAGATGGTGTTGTAGCTGGTATTCAGTTGTAATGTTTTTACTAGGGTGTTATGGTAAAAAGAGTTCAGATAATGTAGCATTTGGACATTGTTGGGGCCTGTATCTCTAAACTTCAGACATTGAGGGAATTTGGATGTTACATCTAATGTGGATGTGCTGTTTTGTAGGACCCTGGGTGCATAATGTTCATGGTTTTCTGTGATTTACATCTGAAATTTCAGGGAGTGTTCTTTTCATTACATGTTTATATTAATAGATATCAGAGGTGCACAATAAAAATCTGGACTTGTTTGGGGGCAGGTCCCAGAAATAGCTAAATCAGAAGAATGAAGTCTTCACTTAAGCAAGCAGACTCATAGAATCATAGAATGGTTGAGGTTGAAAGGGGGTCATCTCTCTGCCGTATTCAGGGACATCTTTCACCAGATCAGGTTGCTCAGAACCCCCTCCAACCTGGCTTTAGACATTTCCGATGACAGAGCATTCACAGGTTCTCTAGGAAACTTGTTCCAATGTCTCACCACATTGTAAAGAATTTGCAAGTTATAGCCAATCTAAACTCTTTCAGTTTAAAACCATTGTTCCTTGTTCAGTCACTGCAGGCCCTGGTAAAAAGTCTGTAATTCTTATAAGCTGTCTTTCAGTATAGACCAGCCACAATAAGGTCTTCCCACTGCCTTCTCTTCTGCAGACTGAACAACTCCAGCTCTTTCAGCCTTTCTTCATAGGAGAAGGGTTCCAGTCCACAGATTATTTTCGTAGCCCTCCTCTGTACCTACATATCCTTGTCTTGTGCTTGAAACTCCAGAGCTGGATGCAGTACTCAAGGTGGGGTCTCACAAGAGCAGAATAGAAAAGGCAAATCACCTCCCCCATCCTGCGGGCCATGCTGGTTTTGATGCAGTCCAGGATACAATAGGCTTTCTGGGCTACCAGCACACATTTCTGGCTCCATCCATTTCATCTGCCAGTTATCACCAAGTCCTTCTCTACAGGGCTACTCTCAATCCATTCAACACACAGTCTGCACTCATTACACAGATTGCCCTAACCCATGTGCAGGACTTTGTACTTGACTCCATTAAACATCATGTAGTTCACATTTGCCTTGTCTTCTCACGATTGGACAGTTTGTCCACTTGTAGATTTTGGGTATGAAGTAGGCACATGTTTGAAAGAGCTAACTAGAGATGTTTTAGCTTGTAGTTGTTCATTTTGACTTCAAGTCTGATGTTTTCAAGATATTTCTGGGTTGTGTGATTAATTTGATGTCCAGGTGGAGATTTTGAAAATCCGAGGGCTTTTAGGGAGAAAAAAGAAATTTGATACCAAAATTATAAAGACATTCCATTCTTCTGAAATCTTGTGGCCCAGTTAACTCCTACTCAGGACGTATAAATGGATGGAATAAACTTTAAACACAGCATCTCATGTTTATTGAAAGCCATTGTTAATGTCTGTGAAATATGTCTAGATAAACTAAGAAAATTAAGCCAGTAATGACTCATGATAGCTGTTGGCATGGTGGTTCTCAGGGTTAAATTGTGTCACACCTAGAGTTTTAAAATGGTTAAAAAAATGATTGAGTACAAAGCCATATTCTCTTAGGGATAAAATGTATGAGTGGTTTTAGCATGTAAGATATTTTATGTAATTATTTATTTTTAACTCAGCACAAAAGCCTGACAGCCAACCTCTTTTGTGTTGTGTATCTCCTGTTGTATCTCAGAGATAATTACACTTTAGGTGCAGCAGCTGTCTGTAAAGCCTGATAAGGAAACTGGTGTCAGTGCTGGAGGAATCATCTTTCACAACACTTGGAGACAGAAAAAAGATATGTTAGCTATTCCACTGATGCAGCTTTGCATGAATGGAAATTACCTTTTTTTCCTGGACCAAGGAGCAAGTGGGCAGTCACTTTAACCCAGTCTTGCAATAATTTATAACTCAAACAGGAGAAGATGAGAAAAGCTTGATTTATATACTCTGCATGCTTTTTCCAGAGATGGGCAGCACAGTGAAATGCCAGAAAGAAAAAGTGCCTGTGCAATCAGACTGTACCCTAGCAGTGTTTGCAGAAGTACTAATTTGGCCATATTTTCTGCAAAAGTAGAGATTCTGACAAACTGCTTCTTGGTATGTACTATATTCATTATCAATCATAGAATCAACCAGGTTGGAAAAGACCTCAAAGATCATGGAGTCCAACCCCACAGTGGTTACTAGACCATGGCACTAAGTGCCATATCCAGTCTCATCTGAAAAACCTCCAGGGACAGTGAATCCACCACCTCCCTGGGCAGCACATTCCAATGCCTGATCACTCTCTCCGTAAAAATCTCTTCCTAATATCCAACCTAAACCTCCCCTGGCAGAGCTTGAGTCTGTGCCCTCTTGTCCTACTGCTAGTTACCTCGGAGAAGAGACCAACCCCCACCTGACTCCAACCTCCTTTCAGGGAGTTGTAGAGGGTGAGAAGGTCTCACTTGAGCCTCCTCTTCTCCAGGCTGAACACCCCCAGCTCGCTCAGCCTCTCCCCATAGCACGTGTGCTGGAGTCCCTTCACCTGCCTCATTGCTGTTCTCTGAAGAGAAGCCCGATATATACTGTATAACAAAATACTACACTTAATATAATTTACAAAGTGTGATTTTTAAGAAGACTAGAACAATGAGTCTTGATTATTTTAAAACAACTTATACCCTTGCAGTAAGTTTTAACAAGGGTTCTGATCTCACCTTTAATTACAGTACTTCTGTTCAGCTTTCAAAGTTAAGATGGCATAATTTTTTGCAGTTCCTGAAGTTCCAGAATCTGAAGTCAAACTAATTTTGAGAGGCACATTAGTACCTAAATACCAATCTCAGTTTTGGAAAAATAACTTCTGATCATATTGAGCATAAGTTGAGCGCTGATATTTTTGAAATTTCATCTTCAGATACATCAGATGAGTGGGATGTAAAGTGAACATTTTCTTTCTCCTTGATTAGTTTGTTCTGTACATTGTGTTATGTGGCAACATCGATTTGAAGTATTACTCTCATGTTCATTTTTGTCTGGTCATTTGTTCCCCCGGACATTAAGCATAATTACAAACAGAAGAACAAATTACTTAAAATACACTAAGTAGCTTTAAATTCTTCCTGCAGATGAAATATCAAATTAGTTGTAACCCTTCCTCAGCAAAATGTTGTTGTCTATATGCACAAATTATCTAGGGGGAAAAGAAAAATGGAGGGGTTTAATTGCAGTAAAATTTTAACAAGCTGAAATGTCTTGTCACTGCAAACAGGCTGTCAAAGGGCTACATTGGGAAACATCAATTTTTAAAGATATTCTTCAGGACATTTCCAGCAGCTCAATGTGAAACACTGTTGTCCACTTATAACATAAATATTTTAATATGTTGATATTTTGCCCACATAGAGAAACACCTTAACTCACTACAGGGAAATCAAGGGTCAATGTCTTTCCAAACTATTTGATTTCTAGGAGATACTTCAGGCAAACAAAAACTCACAATAGTTGCATTTCATTTTGGGTTCTAATGTTGCTTTGACTTCTAATAAAATCACTGTAGAAAGGCAGTATCTGCAAGTCTGTAGAAAAATTAACAGACCTAATAAGAGACGGTTAAACATAAAACTAAAGAAAATGAAATAGACAACCTTTTGAACAATGATGTACAGCCATTTTGTTTATTTATTTATTAATTTATTTTCAGGACTAATGACTGGCTTTGCTGTAGCAGATACTTTGTGGCAACTTGGTACACAAAACTTCAGTCAGCTTCTTCATGTCCTATGTTGCCCTTCATCACTCAGTTGCCCAGAAGTCTGGGTTGTGCCATCTATATGGCAATCTGAGCTGTGTGCTTACTGTATGGATTTCTTCCTATCCATTTTTTGCAACATTCATTCAAATAGCTAAAACATTAACAAGACATGTCTATAAATACATTGGTTTTGCCATTGCCATTCAATCTTATCCAGTTGTGGAAGGCTGTTGAAGCGGGATCCGGACCTCAGGCTTCATTGACATTGTAATTAGAAGGTTCTGTTTATGTAATTTGATGGAGGTCTTTTCCAACCTGGTTTATTCTATGATTCTATGAAATTAGAGAAACAATGTGACTTGTTTACCTGCTGTGGAGGTTGTTGCAGCAATGGAAGCAGAGTAACTAGCAGCACAGAGATAAACTTACCTGGACAGATGCATGGTGGCAAGATATTGTGTCTGGGTGGAGAATCTAGTTGTAAATTTACATCATGTACATTTTGGCTACTCATATACCCAAGATTTGGGCCACTGAAGAACACCAGAATAACCAACAAGTGGATCACCCACTAAGGTTGAAGTGGATTAAGTGGATTTGGGTTAGAAACATAAGGGTGAATTATTTCTAGCTCAGTGGACCCTTGACACCTTGGGCCATCAAGAAAGAGATGTGACATATAGATGGGATTGTGATTGAAAGGTGGAGTTAACCATGGACACTGTCACACAGGTTATCCATGAATGTGAAACATATGCCGCAATTAAGCAAGCCAAAAGATTAAAACCTCTCTGGTTTGGAGGACTCGGGTTAAACCATGGCATAAGTCAACATTATCTTGCTTTTGGATGATATGGGAAAAATTGCAGGTGCCATCTTGAGATATGTAAATGGAATAATGGTGCCAGCAACATGGAGTAATTTCCTATATCCTTACTGAGGCATTAGTGCTACAGTTTTTTATGTTTGTGATCATCACACTTGGAGAAATATTTGGAATGGTTGGTGTGAGAACAGCAGTGTGAATGAACAGTGATCTAGAAAATATGACTCAACAGTGATCTAGAAAAAACTTAACAGGGAAGGCTGGAGGTATTAGAGTTTTCTCTAGATCAGAAATAAAAT
>NW_008682420.1:0-3664 GCF_000695815.1 Acanthisitta chloris
CCTAAAATTCTATGATTCCATGATTTTGACACCTCTAATTGACCTAAAAAGATTAATCAAATGCTTAATGAATTATAGACAACAATTACAAATTGGCAAAGTTATTTTTCCCTAAAAATATAAAATAAAGGTGTTTGGGACAGAAAAAATCTGACTGAAAGGGCAAGAATTTTGGGGTTTGACAGAGCACATGATCAGCTGGATTATCTCATCTGTTAGCTCCCTGTCTCTTCTTCCTGAGTGAGAACTGAAGGAAATCCCAGTTGCAATATGTCGTGGTTTAACCCCAAACAGCAACTGAGCAGCTCACAGCTGCTCACTCCCTCCCTGCCCCAGAGGGATGGAGGATTGGGGGAAAAACAGTATAATTCATGGGTTGAGATAAAGACAGTTTAATAGGCCAGAAAAGGAAGGCGGAAAAATTAGAATATAGACAACAAGTGATGCATAATAATAATAGTAGCAATACTAATATCATTGGAATATACAAATGAAGCAATGCACAATGTAATTGCTCAGCACCTGCTGACTGATGCTCAGCCAGTCCCTGAGCACTGACCCCCAGGCTGCATCCCCCTCAATTTATATGCCACATGGTATAGAACATCCCTTTGGCCACTTGGGATCAGCTCTCCTGGCTATGTCTCCTCCCAATTTCTTGTGCCCACCCCAATCCTCACTGGAGGGGTAGGGTGAGAAGCTGCCAAGTCCTTGGCTTAGTATAAACACTGCTTAGCAACAACTAAAAATCAGTGTGTTATCAACATGGTTCTCATAATCCAAACCACAGCACTGAACCAGATACTTGGAGGAAAATTAACTTCATCCCAGTGCAAACCAGGAGATAACAGGACCTGGTGTGGTCAGCAGATACCTGACTTAAGCCCTGCTCTGAAACATGTTAACTGGGAGCAATCAAGAGAAAACAGTGAACTTCTGCTCCTCCTAGGGTTTATGTCCAACCCCATGACTTCTGCACTGCTCTGAAACATGTTAAGTGGGAGCAACCAAGAGAAAAGTGTGACCTTCTGCTCCTCCTAGGGTTTATGTCCAGGCACATCTTTTCCTTCAGACCTGATCTCTGTTACTGAGTTCCCTCAACTGACAGCCAAGCTTCAAGTGCAAGACAAACTGCAAATAGTCCTCCACCATTTGAAGCACTTTGTAATCATGCACTGTAAAAAGGAGGCTGTGATGTGCTCTGGAATTCCATCATGTGGTTGAGAGCCCAGGAAAATTCAGACGTTCTACTTTCACTCACAGTTTGGGGTTTAATATTTAGCTCCAAATCAGAAGAGCAGAATTCTTTACCTTGAGAAAGTTGTGGAGAACATGAATTTCAAATGGATGGGGAGAAGTGACTCAGCTTTTCAAATTTTTTTTGTCTGATATTGTAATATATAATAGAAAAGGAAATATTTTGAAACCAAACCTCATTTTGAGGGAAGAAAGTGAAACGTTTAGCTTGGAAATGTCACAACGAGCTGTTCCCACACTGTTGGAACATCCCTCCACCACGTACTCTTTTTGAAATGACATTTGCAGTGCAACCAAGTTTGCAAAGCACTTCAATTTTGACAGGGTTGCATTTTCCAGTGGAAAGCTGTTCTTTCTGAGCTTTTCCAACCAGCTCCACTAGGAACAGGCTGCACCAGCATTGCAACAACCTTCCCCTTGCCAAACTGCTGCATTCAAAGCAGGATCCTGGAAAAGAGGCTGGGATGTGCAAGGCACAGGACACCTCATGGTGAAGAAGGTTGAGAACCCACTGCTTGAATCACCTCTTTGTCTGCTGTAGAGCTGCTACTCTTGTGGGCTGAACTGGAAGTAGAAACTGGGGAGGATTTGGGGGGAAACCCCCTCAGTCTGCGGGCACAGCTCCATGTCCAACACTACAACTTCCCTCTCTATCATCTGAGTTTAGAAGCGATGGAAAGAAGGATTATCCCAAGATTGGAGTAACTCCCAGTTCAGGATGGCATCTGTAGCAAGCCATGAATGTGGAGGTGAGATAAGCAGTAACATGTGCCCTTAAATTCCCTCTGAGGGTTGACTTTAGTCTGGCAATGTCCACTGGATGTGACTTGCTGTTGTCCCTCCATGAACGTGGAAGAGAAGTTTAACCCAGTAGGTTCCCACTGAAAACAAAAGTCCCCAACTCTTTCAAAGAATGTAAACCCAAGTCTTGGTCCTCTGAGGAGGAGAAGTCACAGCTAAAGAGAAATCTGATCTAATTGAATGCAGTGTTAAATAAAGTCCTTTCTACACACCACCACTCCTGAGTGACCAAACAGACAGACTAATACCAGAACCTCAAGCTGGGCACAAATGAGTTAGCCTTTTTTTCCCCTCCACTTTTCTCACAGAGAGTGCTGCTTGAAATGATCTCCTTTCTTGTTAATTTAACGATTCCCATCAGAAAGAGCCAGCGGTGGAAAAATTATAGGCAGTAATTATCATCTTGCAGACTCGCTGTGGGATTCAATGCAGGGAAAACACTGGATTGGGAGAACACAGGGCTGTGCTCCTTAGCAGATGCACTTTGGTGGACGAAGCCCTGAGATTTTGGGTGCCTCAGCACTTGGGAGCACAGCTGGAGAAGCCTTCAAGAGGAAGAGTCCCTGGCAGGTAACAGGCACTTCTCAAGTTGGACACCCCTAAAAAATACAGCCACCTGAAACCTTTACCACTCACTTGTGAAGAGCTGAGTGGGGGTTTTTTTCCTGGCAAACAATATGACATATTCCTCCTCCACGGGTGGATGTGGTAGATGGACCAGTTAATGTCTTTAGACACTATGTCAAATGATAAATATTTATCATGTTTCTGTATTAATTCGTGTGAAGACAAATACATATTTATGACACTGCAGAGGCAGCACACAGAGCAAAGCCAGCTGGAGATTAGTTTTTAGGAACTGGCTGTTGAATAAAGCTCAGCTTTCTGCTTGTGCCCATTGCCTGTCTGCCTTTGGAGCCATCTCACCCCTCAGAGATGAAGGAATTGTAGAATTTTAGGGGTTGGAATGGAGCTGAGAGCTGACCCAGCCCCAAGCCCTGCCCTGGGCAGGGACACCTCCCACCAGAGCAGGTTGCTCAAGGCTCATCCAACCTGGCTGTGAACACTGCCAGGGTTGGGGCAGCCACAGCCTCCCTGGGCACCCTGGGACAGGGTCTCACCACCACAACAGGCAAAACTTCTGCCCAACATCGAACCTCAATTTCCCTCCTTCAATTTGTGCCCATTGCCCCTTGTGCTGTCCCTGCAGCTCCTAACACAGATCCCTCTGCAGCTTCCCTGGAGCCCCTTCAGCTCCTGCAAGGTGCTCTGAGCTCTCCACACAACCTTCTCTTCTCCAGGCTCAACAGCCCCAACTCCCTCAGCCTGTGCTCATCCCCAGCACTTCCCCAAATGTCACCTTAGCCCTTAAACACCCAAGGTGTGACTCAAGCCTAGTGCGAAAACCACAAACAAACCACGGCCAAACTGCCATTCCACATGAAAACATCAAAACGGGGCAAGTGACACCGTGTGAGGTGTCCTGAGCCTCAACAGACACCAAACCACACAGCCCCACAGTGCAGCTGTGCTCAGAGTGCACGGCCGAGCCCCGCGGGCTGGGGGAGGCACTGCCTTCAGAGAATCACAGAATCATAGAACCAAC
>NW_008682421.1:0-1150 GCF_000695815.1 Acanthisitta chloris
TTAGACATTTCTGTATATATATATATATATATCATTTTTTTTAATGTATTAATGAAGTCCTCTCAGTCATCCAGCCTTCCCTTACAAGTGAGGCACTCCAGTCCCTTAACCATCTTTGTTGGCCTCTGCTGGACTTGCTCCAGGAGCTCCATGTCCCTCTTGCATTGAGGAGCACAGAACTGGACACAATACAGGTGTGGTCTCATGAGGGCTGAGCAGAGGGGCAGGATGACCTCCCTTGACCTGCTGACAACACTCTTAATGCATCCCAGGATTCCATTGGCCTTCTTTGCACAGTTGCTGCAAAACTTCAGCATAAATGCCACAATACTAATAACAAACCCTTCATCTCCCCGGTGTCAGAAAGGATGCAAGAATTAAATATATGTCCAGTGTACTGTAATACAAATTGATTTGAACCTAGCTAAAAACCAATAAGTAATAAGGATTTGTTGGCTTTCCTACCACTTTGTATGACAGCAGAAGAAGATAGTATCAAACCTCACATACTGAAACACTCTTAAAAATAACATTCAGAGCAAAAGTAACTGGTGGTGGTTAAAGGTACATCCAGGATCCTGCAGGCTCGGGTCTGGACTGGGGACCCCTGCCAGTGCAGAGCAGTTACCTGGATGTCTGTCAGAGTTATCTCAGTGGAAGGTGGTGCAAACTGCTCTGCAGCTGTCAGGAACCCATTGTGAAGGCAGAAGATGAGGATGAGCTCATGTCTGTCTCCAGCAGGCATGCCTGTGATCCAGGATGCCAAGTGGAGCCATGGGGCACGTGTCGGAGGATTCAGACATTATCTTTGGCAGGGCACACCAAAGTCAAGATCCAAAGCCAGGAATCAATTTCTGCTGAGAAGGACAGAGGAAAGAGAGAGCAAGCCTTTTGTGGAGCTCGTGCTGTCAGTAGTCTTTCCTCAGAGCCAGGATTTTTTCCTCATGTACTCTGTGGTGAGTTTTGCAATCTGATTTTGCTGAGAGAAGCTCACTTTGGTAGGTCAAGGGTAGATTCTTCCAGATGACCTGTGTGGATGTTTAGTAACACCAAGACTAATGCTGCTGAAGTCCACATCTGGAGCTGGTTTTATTTCCTACAGAGGAAAAAAGCTCCTCTTTATCACATAGTGAGATTCTGGCTGCAGCAT
>NW_008682421.1:1177-3258 GCF_000695815.1 Acanthisitta chloris
AGAAGATGAGGCTGAGATCTGGACCCATCAGGATTTCAGAGAGCAAAGCCATGGTATTGCAGAAGATGATAGAAAATCTGGCAAAGCCCTCTTGTTAGCACTTCAGGCCATGTGGCAAGATGGGCTGGTTCTTGTATTTTCCATACCAGCTCTGACAGCACATTGCAGAGCTCCAGCTGAAACTGTGGCAAGAACTTGCTGAGAGCCATTGACTCACGGAGGAAACACAGAGTTAGTTAATGTATCCAGTAAGAAAACAGTTCCCCTAAATCCCTGGAAGCTTTGTGGAAGTGGCTGTTTAGCACCATAGCCAAGACCTTGGCTATATGTAAGGAACTGATTCTGAGCAAGAGTCTTTCTGCTTTGCCTTTGTGTGAGGCAAGGGTTTTCTCTGTATTTTCACTTGGACCAAAGAAGCTCCTTGGTCATGTGGTGACTCCATCAGTTGACGTGACCTGATCATGCACTTTCTGTCCTACCTCCTGTCCCTCCCCGTGCTGACCTCATACCAACCTTGTGCCCTGGATCCCATGAGAGAGGGTCTCAGTGCAGCAGCTGGGAGATCTGCTGCAGTGCAACCTGGGCCTTCATCTGAGTGATGGGAGCAGGGCTGCATGTATGTGCAATTCAATATGAAACCCCGAAGGTCTGGCAAAAAGAATTGCCATTTTCCCCCTTTCCATGACATTCTTACCTTGCTTTGCCTCTGCTACACCTGCCTAAGCACAGTGTCCCATCTGAAGACATCTTGAAATTGCAGAAAAGACTGTTCATGACCCACCAAGGTGTTGCATTGGGCCATGTTTGATCTGTACAGCTCCTGGACAACAAGTCAATGTTGTTTCTGAAAGCTGGGCTTTCTCCATCCACTTTTCATAGAAAGCAAGGGTGACAGCAGAAGTCATACAGGATAAAGGTCTTGGATAAAGTCATGTTAATCTTGGTTTTACAACCACTTTGTCTTTCCTGTCCACTCCTCTTTCTGCAAGCCAAGGTTCATAAAAGCCTGATAAGGCTAACAGGAGTCTCTCCATTATCTTGGCAACAAAGAGGCATTATCTTGCCTCTGACCCCAAATCACCTTTTTCTCTGCAGGAGTGAGCTACGTGACTGGCAAAACACTTGACTTCTCCCACTCCAACTGTTGCATCTCATCCTTATGACAACCTGGACATAGGGCACCAGCCATGCAGCACTCTGCTCCTGCAGCCTGGGCTTTGTGTGCTTCAGGATGGTGCTGCACCCTGACACACTCTTGCTGTGCTGCTGAGCCATTTGCAGCAGTTCTGCTGTGCCTTCTGCATTTTCTCCTCATAGATCACCCTTCCTGGAAGGTTTATATATGGCTTTGTGGTAGCCAGGCTTACACAGTGCAGAGGGACACAGCTACTGGTCTCCATAGTTGGAAGATGGAACGGAAGGGAAGAGTATCATGTCTACTTGGGCAACAGCTACAAATAGTCCCCTTCAAAAAAAAGGGTTTCATCCTCAGTTCAGTGACCAAATCCTTTAGTGTGCTGGCCATAATTGCATAAAAATATCTGCTAGAAGATCTGAACTATATACTGTGGTCTGTGTCCCCTGGTCAGAGCCTTCTGCCTTATTTTATTCTGTCCTACCAGTGGTTCTTCACATCCTAAAGTATACCTTTTTATAAATAAATTGGTACATGCAAATTAGTATTCAGGACTTGAAATTGCCAGTTCTTTCCTAACATTTTTTTTAAAAAAAACAATTTACTTTTGAAATCTTAAGAAATATCCTATTCAGATGAGCTGGCATGGTTCCTACTAGACTGAGTGTAGCTATACTAGAAATATCCTTAGCATTTTACTAACATACAGAGACTTGATTCACTGGAGTAACTAAAAAAAACTTAAAAGCCTTTGTTTTAAAATACATTTGAAGCATAATCTTTTTAAGGCAAACATAATATAGACTAGTATTGATGAGATCCTCAGAAGAAGGATTTTATACCAGCAATGTTGATCTGCTCTGGAAGATGAGGAGGCTGCAGGGTGGGCAATGAAGCTTTTCAGCAGGCTGATGCCTCTTCAGTTCAGCTGTGATCAACTGGCAGC
>NW_008682422.1:0-496 GCF_000695815.1 Acanthisitta chloris
TTATTATTCTGTATTAGATTACCAAATCATTTTTGCTATGTCCCTGCAGCTGAAGGAAGTCTTGTTTGTTCATTGGTTTAACCTGATAAGCCTGAAGGGCATGTCATTAGCTTCAAGTAAACATAAGTTCAAGGAGGGGAAGTGGCCTGATTCATATTTAAAAATAGAAAGAAAAATCTGATTAGAAAAATTGTCAGATGATAAATTAATCAGACTGGCATAAATTTGATTGCCCAGAAGCCTGGTTAAAATGCAAATTTTTTCTGACCGAGAATCCATCAGGTTTTCTGTTTGCTAGAAAAAGACAGCAGGGAAGATGAGTAAGTGTTGCTTTGACATACAGCACAGTAACATTAAGCAGCTGCTCAAAGGAGTCAGTCAGCAGAAAAAAAAAACCACAGAAAGAATTAAACTGAGACTTTGAGCCTGGGGAAGAATGTAGTGGTCAATCATCTGAGCATAAGGACTGGGGAGGAGAGGTTGAGCAGAGGTGCTG
>NW_008682423.1:0-8278 GCF_000695815.1 Acanthisitta chloris
GCCCCTCCCGCGCGGGGCTGAGCTGTGCGGGCACCGCGCGGAGACCACCCGCACCGGCCGGGGCTGAGACACTGAAATGCACCTCGAGAGGTACCGAAACGCTGCCTGGTCCTCGTCCGCCGGGAGTAGGAAACGCACGGTGAAATTCGGGGTTCCCCCGGATGACGTCTGCGTGTGACAGCCCGTGGGTCTCTCCTGCCCCTATCCAGGCGTGGGAGAAACCAGCAGGAGCGAGGCGGGAGCAACCAGCGCCGGCCACTCCTGCGACACAGCGGGCACTTCCCTGCGAAGAGCCCCAAATGCACCAGAAGAAAAATCTTATTCACGGTGTGTGTTTTCCTTCTCCTTCATTCATTTCGAATAATGCTTCCCCAGGCAGAGTGTGGTCCCACTCCTGCTCCACCAGAACCTGCGGGTTCAGGTCCTCCATGAAAGGTCTCAAAAGTAGATACAGACCCTGCTTTGGTAAGGATGACCTCACACTTACAAGATTTCCAGAAAAAAACATCTGCAGACAAACATGACTGATGTACAACCTGCAGGCAGAGCCGTGGACATGGCAGCAGTGCAGGGCTGGGAGCACCAGGTGTGCTCTGAGCTCGGGGCTGTGCCAGGTCCCAGGGCTGGCAGCAAGCTCTGCCAGGTGCTATCCTGCCCATCGAAGTGCCACTGGCAATGGAAAGGGCTGTGCTGTTACACACCAAAACGGGCATACCTTTGACCATGTTTTTCTTTGGTTTGTTTTTTTTCCCCAACGGAGAGGCACAAAGTATGCTTAGTAACACATCATGCAGCAGCCACAGGCAAGCAATGAAGACTACCTGCTACTGCCAAAGGTAAGGCAGGTCACATACCCAAGAGGAGATTGCAAATCCTCCCAGCCCCACCACATGGCATGTGATCTCTGACCATGAGTGGTAATGCTGTTGCCTTACAGCTTGTTCAAAGGACAGGTTCTCCAGAAGCAAAAGCTCACTGAGTCACCCAATACACACCAACGTGACAAGCAGCCCCTACTGAATCACTACCATCCCTTCCTGCTGTATGCTGAGGGCTCACCAAGGTTTTCATTCCCAGTATGAGTCAAATCTGTTACTTAGCTGGTTGGCTCTGCAGTGATCACAGTCAAGCCGTAGAGCAAGTTGTCAGTGCTGTTTCCATCCCCACAGGGAAATATCCTTGTGGATAGATGACTTTCAGGATCCTCTAAGGTCAGGAGGAATCCTGCAAAGCTGCTGTCTCTCAATAGTGGAAGGCTGTCCACCTTCTTCTGCAAGTAATGTCCACCCCAATGACAGCACAAAATGCATCCAAGGGGGCTGGGACAGGTGATGGGATGAGTCCTGCAGAGGACACTCTCCCTTGTGGGTTAGTTTGCAGAGGGTGCTTTGGCCTTTGGTCTTCCCCCTTCAAAGTCTATGCAAAGATTTTGGGTGTCCCTTGCCTGTGGTGATGAAGGGAATGCAGCTGAAGAAGCTGTCAGGGTCCCTGCAGGCTTACCTAGCCCTGCAAACCACACTGGCTGCTGCAAACTGCTGTTTAAAACAGCCCTGAATTGGAAGGGCTGAGCAGGTGAGGGACCAGCAGTACATAGCCATCTTCAGAGTAAAAATAACTCCCAAAGGCTTTGGAATCAGACTGGTGGGTCATTTACCAGCCCCATGTCCTGGCACACCATACACTGTGCGAAGTGTGTGTCCCATTCACAGGCTTCCAAAGGAGGGAGGCAGCTCAAGGAAGGCTGCAGATAGAGCACCAAGTCCAGTCAATTACAGGTGTTAGGACTGCATTTGTGAGTGAATCACTTCCATTCATTTTTAAAAGTCCAACTAAAACCTAGTTTTAGTATAAACTATTAGCAAAACTTGTCTTATTAGTACCATAAGAAGACTGCAGGCTCTCTGAGACACCAAGCCTGGTGCCTTGGCTCCTGTCTGACTTTGTCTAAGGCTGGGCAAGAGCAGATGGAGGAAGAGTTTCAGTTTCCTTTCCGCTGTGAAAGAGCAGAAACTTGACTCCATGACTGCATACACTGAAAAAGCAAGATCTGATCCCTTACTCTCATCCAAAGTTACAAGTCTCCTGGGAGCCAAAGAAACCTTGCAAGCGCTGACTGCACGGTGGAGTTTTTCCTGAAAATCACAGAGGGTTTTTAAAAGTCTGTGACTTTCAGGTTGGCCTTTGGAGACCACAAAGCCCTTGAAGCTGTGCATTTCAGTCTTCCTGGCTATCTTGAAGCTGCTGGATGGAAGCCAACTGTCCCATACCTGATAGGAAGCTGATTCTGCATGCCTGTCCCATGCCTTCCTGGAAAAGGAGACAAAGAGGGGAAGCAAAAGCAAAGGCCACAAAGGGGAAATTGCCCAACTGCAGAGCTTCCTTGCTCCTCATCTGAGCCATACATGAGGCTGACCCTGTTGGAGCTGGAGAGCTGTGCTGCACATTGTGAGCAGCCAAGTGTGCTGACAATGGGCATATTGCTCAAGCACATTGCTGGGAGAGGGAAAAACGAGGTGACTGCATGGTCAAGGCACCCACACAGTCCCGGGGTGCCAAGTTCAGCAGTGCAAGCTGGACTTGCTCCACGGGTCTGACACCTGGGATGGGCTGGGCTGGATCAGACCTGCAGAGTGGGGCTGAGCCTGATCCAGCCCAGACGTGGACATGGTGACAGCTTTGTCCCCACAGGGCATGGGAAAGCAGGACGGTCCCTGCTAGACATCAATCCCATGTGACTGTCACATGGGTGTCCAAGTGAGCTGCAAACGCCAAGAGTCTGAACTCCCACAAGGTCCAGCCTCCAGGCCCCATGGGGCCTGCCCAAAGCCTGTGTTTTCAGGAGCCATATGGTCTCCAAGCAAGGGTCTCATCCTGCAACAGTACCCTCAGAAGCTGCCCTAAATTGAGTCCAAATGCTTTAGGAGTCTGAGAAGCAGGAGGAAGGACCTGGCTGGACCAGGTCCATTAACAGCCCCAACAGCTCCTTTCTTGCGTACTAGAAGAGGCAGGTCTGTCTGTATCACAGCCATCCGTGCTGGAACTGTCTCTGTGCTGGGCTGTGCACAAACTCCCCAGCCCCTCCTTGGGGCATGTCCAGGTAGGAGTGGCCCAGGGACAACTCCCCTCCCTGAATATGCAACCCTGTGGAAATTCAGGGCCAGGTAGTCAACATAGTAAAGCAAGACAAACAAACATCAGCTCCGAGCAACAAATAGCCTCCTCATAGCCTCCAAAAGATGCCTGAGGACTTCAGAAGCCCAATGCCAGGTAACCTCACATCTCAGATCTGATCAGACAGAACCTCCCAAACTGACTGCAGTGTTGCAGACTCACACTGCCTGACCAGCACCCTTCCCTGTGCCAGAGGGCTGTGCAAGGCCAAATGTCTCACCAAAGGATGCCAAGCACCAGCATTTTCAGAACCCAAATGTATGCTTAGCTGGGATGGCCAGGGAGTTAAAAAAAGTCTTTCTTGAGAAAAAAAAGAGGAATCCCTTCAAAGAGCTGCCGGATCCTGCTTTCACAGGGAATGTCCTCAAGCAGGACAGGAATTCAGGAAAGCTCTGCAGTCGCACATCTGCAGGATGCCTCAGTCAGTGCTATGCAGGATGTAACCTTATTGGGGTATGTGGTTCCAAAGGTGGCTCAGATACACCCTAGTGAAGGCACAAGGCCATGGGGCAAACTCCTCTGCTTCATCAGGGCAGGAAGGTGGACACAGTCTCCATCCACACCAGAACTGGTTCTGCCACATTTATCACACAGCGATGGCAAACGTGACACAATCTGAGCAATCCAGTGTGGCTGCTAACAGTGTGTCAGTAGGTTTTCATGGGAAGAGGGGATCCCATTAAGGATGCCGTTAATCTCCCACACTTAGTGGTAGCTGCCAAAGAGCTTGTCCTGCAGATAAAATTAACTTTGACAACTAACTCCCACCCCCTTTAACAAAACCCCAATAAGTACCAACCTATTCTGGCCCTTAACAGCTGTAGGTATTACAGTACCCTGCAGTTTTCCATCTGTGCCAGGCTGCCAAGGCAGGAGCACTTCACCACCATGGTACTGCTCCTCACCGAGGCTGCATTACATGGGCCCTGGGGGCACTAAGCCCTGGCAGCTCCAGGGGGTTCTGAAGCAGCACCACAGAGGACTGGCTTAGCTGTGCCAGGGGCTGATGTGGGGAGCAGTGGGGGGAAGGGACACGGAGGGATGCTGAAAGCTAACAATTAAATTTGGGGGCCTGCTTGGCCCATGATGTCATGGCTTCTCAGCGCCCTGGCGATTGGCTGCGGGTGAGCATCTGCTGGGAGCTGGGGCTGGTTATTTGCCTGAGGTTCAGACCTTTCCCAGCGGCTCTGAATCAGACTGGTTGTCCTGACAACCTGGATAGTGGCAGCTCCTGATAACCACGTAATGAGGTTGTCACAGAAAGGAGCCCCTCCGTCAGAGGGGTTTAGGGATCATTAATGTTTCCGAGGGAGCGTGAGAGAAGAAGAGGTAAAGGGACCATCTGGCGATGCTGGAGCACGTCAACAGCCTCCCTTGGAAAGGAGCTTTATTAGACAGGAACCACCTACCGACACGTAGCGATGGGAACAGGCAGGCTGCCTGCCAGCAGTGAGGGGTCCCAACTGCTCAGCTGTGGGATCTGCTATATGCTGAGATCCAGGCAAAGACAGAGCAAAGAGGACACACAAGTGCCACCTGGGAATGATTTGAGTTGCTGAGCAGCGAAGGGGCATGGGGCAGTAACACAACCTGGGACAAGGGATGCAGTGAGGCTGGCACACAGAGGCCTTCCCACCATGCCACTGCTCTCACATGCTGCCTCTTAGAGGGTAAGGCACTGAAAGACTCTGTGCCTTAGTTTCCCCCATTTGCAGGTAACTTCTGTGAATGGTTAGAATACCTTCCCACCACCCTGTCGGTCCTGCAAATCTCACACAGGGCAGGGCACAGACTGGCAGCAACACAGCTCCTTCAAAGAAAAATTCACGCATGACTCTGCTGTCCTGAGGATCCTCTCAGCTCAGGAGAAAGACAGGACAGAGATGCCCCCTTGTCAATACTTAAGACTGAGCCTGAGGGATCATGCAAGGCATCAAACACAGTGTCTTCCCCTGAGATCTACACATGCACTGTCTTCTGGCCCCAGGAAACTCTTTGTCCTTCACTTTGTCCTTGTGAAACATGGGCTTCACCCTGCACTCAACAAACCCACACGGTACCTCCCACTGGCTTCAGTAACAGCAGATTGGAGTGCTGCAGTCTGAAACCTTCCTGGATGGCAGCAGCAACACAGCTTGGAGAAGCCAAACTACTGAACACCAGGACCAGGACCCTGGAGAAAAATGCCCACATTCATGTTAAATAACACACTTTTAAAAAAACTTTCCTGCAAAACAATGAAGTCTGAATATTCCCTAAGAGGAGACAGAAATTACCTCCATAGGTAACTCCTGATGAATCTTACAGCAATTGACAGAATGTGTCTTTTATGTACTTTTCATCTGTTTAAAAAATACCTACAGTAAACACTGGTTTAAGTCAGTATAAGGCTTTCTGAATAAAGTCTTCATATTAAAAGCTGCTGCAGTTTTAGTTTACATCTTTACCTCAATTCATAATTTTCATACCCAAAATTAGTGGTTCAACTGTGGATTTAACTGCGATATATTAAGACTATTACCATATGCCAATTAAATACCAATCAACTACTAAATACTGCATTTAATAGATACATTTTTAATATACCCCTCCTGTACCTCATTAAAATGGTGCTGATTCTTCACAATTGTTGTAAACAATCAAGTGGGATATAATCCACCTCCAGGAACTAGTAAAACTGAATGTAGTGCTCTCCTACTGTGGGGACATGTGTGATATAAAATTCAAAGCTGAGACTGAGATACACTTGGTTGCATAAAGCAGAAATACTCTCAAGTTAATAGCAGGCACTGGGTTCACAAATCCTGCCTCTCCCAGAAAGGACAGGAATTTCTGCAAGGAGATCCTCGTCCTGCAACAGGGTTTTGCAAGGGGGAAACAATGTGAGCTGATACTGCTTAAACCTGTGCTGTGCAATCCTACCCGAGCTGTAATTAGTGATTCTTCTCCATGAGTAGCTGTACAGCCCAGCAGCATTGCTCCTCCAGTTTTGGCAGAGGGAAACTGAGGCAAAGAACTGCTATAGCAGCTCAGGCTGGGCAGCAGCTCCGTGGCAGCAGTGCAGTAACCTCCCACGGATTCGCAGTGTCACTCACAGGCCCTTTTTTTTCTTTTGTAAACTGCAATTTAAATCGCCTTCCAACAGGAGTAGCGGGACTAATGGCTTGAATGGGTCAAGCCCTACCTTAACACAGGTTGTAAACAGAACACATCACACCTTTCTGCAGAAACAGCTATGGGATTCAGATTTTTAAAGGAGAATCCCTGTAAAGTCCAATCCTGTCTGGTTTACACTTAAACATCTCCCATCCTCCTTCTTGGGGAACATCTCATTTAACTGAACACAAGCAGAGACAACCCACCTGCCTGCTGGATTTTATCTGCTCAAGATGTTGAATTCAATCTGCTCTCAGGATTGAGAAAGCCAAGATTCACCCTATCTATCCAAACATCACAGAACAGCTTCCAGTCCTTCCTGGCATCAGAGAATAAGATTCTCAGATGCAGCACATTACCCCAGACCCTGAGGAGTGTGGCCAAACTGCCACAGCCCAGCACAAACACCAGATTTTCTGCATGTGACCATGCAGAACTCCCTGCACTACAATGTCTTGGCAGTGGAGAGAGATCACTTCTCATGTAGGAACAGGTCTGTGTGACTATGTTGCTGTATCTTTAATGGCACAACCTGACAGTAAAACCACCACAGCAAGATGGGCAAATATAGCAAATTTATCTTCTCCAAAAAGTGTTGTCATTCAACACTGATTCTTCATTGGAACAGCCACACATCATCATGCCTCTGTTTTCTACCTGCAAAATGTCTAGAGCTGGGTGAGACATATAAAAAACATTCTCCAAGCCATTTATCTTTGTTTTAATCTGAAAAGCATTTGCCAGCATACTAGAGTTGTACACATGTCATTCTCCACTTTTTCCCCAACTACTTGTGAATAGGAATGATACCGATTCTTGTGCCTGCCTGGAGACATCAAAACAGAGAGGCTCACGAGGTGAAATGTCACCATTTTACAGGCTGTGTTCAGGCTCAGCCACACTGTGGCAGTGTCTGGATCTGGGGTTTTAATTTACATTCACCTTGATGTAATCATTAAGACTAATTACTGCAGACCTGAGGTGGAGTGTGATGCAGCCCTGCCCCACAGCCCTCTGCTCCTGACACCTGAGCTCAGCCCCGTGCTGAGAACACACGTGTCAGCACCTGAATGCTGAATATGGAGGCCAATATATAGTGACTGTCCAGAGCATCTCAACAGCCCTGACCAAACCACATGAAGGTAATGTCTAAAGGGAAGGTATGAAAATGAACTGATTAAAGCTAATAAGGCTGTTAGAAAATGAAATGGCATTAACAGCTTCTACACTGAAACCACTATTGAATTTTTTTAATGCCTGTTTCTCAGATAAAAAAAATCTGGCTCTTTTCCACTCAATGAAGTTGTGCTTCAGAAACAGAAAAGGCTTAGGGCAGGGATTCACAACTCTTTTTTGCACTCCAGCACCAGAAGATTTCACATGGGGGATGATTCTGGACTGAATATACAGGAGACTGGACTGCTGTTTGTTGTGGAAGAGAAGCAGTGCTGAGCAGCTGTCAGGAAAGCTTTGCCAGACCTCATCTCCTTCTGCCTTCAGAGTATTCTGATGAAAGCACGAAAGTCTGATGCCACTGAAGTCCAGGACTTCCCTATGAGCCCTGAGACAGGCTCCATGGGAGCTGGAAGGGAGCCAACCTGTGAAGGGTACAGCAATGCACTACAAAACAGGATGGAGATAGACACATCCAGAAGCAGAGAAGATGAAGAGGAAAGACTTTCTCTCTCTCGTTTTCAACCAGTCTCTCCCAAGGTAACCCAGTCAAGACAGACTCCAGACCTGGGTTGACTTACCACTGGCTGGCCTATAGCACAAACTCATAAAGGTCTGCACCCCTTAGAGACCCTAAACCCTCAGCTATGGTATCACAGGGGAGGGTCTGAGTTATTCCTTCAAAGCAGATGGGGCAGCTGAGGCTACTTTCATCTTTAGTGTTTCCTTCCCCTTCCACAAATGAAAGCAGATCCTTATGCCCATGTGGCACTTCCTG
>NW_008682423.1:8293-36749 GCF_000695815.1 Acanthisitta chloris
TCTTGAAGATTTTCTTGCCACAAATGTCGTGAATCTGAGAATTAACCTCATTGTAGATCAGTACGAACTCTGATTTCACAGCTACAGAAACCTGGCTGGTGTCATGGGTGAATATGAACAAAGGTGCTATGAATGGCAAACACACAGCACTGAGTGATGGCTTGTCAGGACTGGGAACACTGGGTCACCAGTATGTTGCTATGCAAAGGTACTATAGGCACAAATGTCGTGAATCTGAGAATTAACCTCATTGTAGATCAGTACGAACTCTGATTTCACAGCTACAGAAACCTGGCTGGTGTCATGGGTGAATATGAACAAAGGTGCTATGAATGGCAAACACACAGCACTGAGTGATGGCTTGTCAGGACTGGGAACACTGGGTCACCAGTATGTTGCTATGCAAAGGTACTATAGGCATCAAGATAACATCAGCCCAGAGGGCCTGGAGAAGAAAAAAGTCTTTAGGTGGTTCCCATTCCACAAATGAAGACTTCATTGCTTGGAGAATATCCCATGACAGTTAGAGTTTACTACCACACCGGTTCAGGGCAGTGCCCTCCCAGCAGCTAGAAGACCAGAGACAAGGTTTGTCTGTGGTCTTACAGCACTTCCACACCAGCTTGTACAACTGAGGCCTTACAATTAGAAAAAGCATGATGAAGAATGTGTGGCTTGACTTAGAGAACACCCTTCCCAAGCTGAAAAAAAACCCACAAAAATCTCTCTGGCTGCTGACCAAAGTGCTTGATATTGGGTTAAAGAATCAGTGGCTCTCAGCTCTCACAGGCACCAACTGCACTAGCTGAAGTTGCCTCTCTTTACTGTGCCTAATACCAGCTAGAGCAGCAGAACTGAGACTTTCTTTGTGATACAAACAATTTGCCACAGCTGAAGAGAAAGATTCATCTGAAACCCAGTTCAGTGAGACACTTCAAACAAGATTTCCAGAAGCTGCTCCAGAGGAAGAACTATTAACTTTGTGAGACTGACCACATCATGATAGTAAATGGAGAATGTGCCAGAAACAAACATATGTACTGAGAGGACCTGCTAGAACCTGAGCCACAGCCTTGCCTCCAAGCACACTTACTTCTTTAGAGGAGAATATCCTATTCTCCTTCTCCTCATTGCTGCCTCTGAACCCTCCAGCCCCTTCCTTCCCTTTCTCCCCTATAACTTTGCACACACTTGCAGCTCACTACACACCAGGACATGGCCAGTAAAATGTGCAAGATTTGTTCATGCTAAGCAGTATTTCCACTGTTTGTATCCAAACTCTTGGTTTTGTTTGGCTGCAATGAGAACCCCATAAGAAACAGTGAAGGCTGGTCAACTACCTAAGCATGCGTGCAGGCACAAACACCAAGGAGAAATTAAATCCAGAGATTTATCATCCATGTCACTGAGAAAGTTATGGTTTGTTTTGACATAGCATGGACAGGACCAAGCATTCGTTTGAAGACAGAAGGCCACTATCCCAGAAATAATCTTTTTATCATAAGTTCAGAGTCCAGAAGGCAGTGCAGCATGAGTTTTCTGACAAAATAGGGGTTTCTTCTTCTCCTCACAATACTTGAATTATGCATTTCAGCATAGAAAACAACCCAGGTTTGACAAGTCGTATCTGAACAGTAGAAGAATTTTTATCCCCAAGATTAAGGAAAGATATGTTCATGAGATCCCGAGCACAAGAAAGTCCACTGGAAGAGGGTGAGACCTGTTGGAGACCTTTTCAAATCACTTTCAGTGATCATCTTCTTCTTTAAAAAGACATTTCAGCATGTATCCACAGGATGGGAGAACACTTAATTCATGGCAAATTTAGGAAAGTTTTGTTCTCCATCCCGTACAGATCAAAAACAAATGTAAAAAGAAAAAAATGTACAAGAATCATGAGCATGGCCTTTTGCCTGGCTTGAGTCAAGGACATAAAGCATGACAGTGCAGGAAGCAGTATGTTTCAGCACTCACCTCTGGCTGTGAAAGTTGGGGGTTCAGAGAATACAGTCAGGCTTATTAATCTGGTGCTTAAAGATGTCACCTAATCAAGAACTGGGATCAGGAAGAAATCCCCAGCTGACATTAAAATGTTAAATGCAACGGACTGAATCCAATTATTATTTCTATTGGAATTGCTAATATAGGAGATGGGGCTGGAGAGTCTGATTTCCAAGATAAACACGTGACATCAATGCCACTGAAGACAGAGACTGATTGAAGCTTTCAACCTGTTCCACACTGCTGTGCCAGGTCAGACTCCCCTTCACCCCAGGCCTGCTGATATCTGGGCAGCCAGGAAGCTCCCATGGGGTATGGCAATCCCTGTCACAACAATGGTGTTTGGTCACTCTCATGCATCACAAAGGCTACAAACTTGCATAGTCACCCAACTATTCTGCTAACCTCCATGTTCCATGAGATACTTCCTTCTTTTGGTACCCATAAAATCTGAAGATCAGGAATTTATGATCCCTAGTAACTCTAGTATATGAACAGAGAAACCATCTCCTTTCACGAGCAAACTGATTTCTCTCACAAGAGAGAATCTCTCACAAGATTTCTCTCACATCAGGCCAAGGTACCAAGACAGCCTTCCTTGCCACAGAAGAGCCTTTGCAGTTACCTGGTAAGCCTCCATGCCAGTCTGAGCTGCTTTGAAGCAAGGATATGTCATAAACCTTCCTTCCAAAAAAATCCTTCACTGAATGAGAGGAAAATGACTGGGGTGTGTTGACAGCTTTCACCTATCTGAAATCATGAAGTTTTACAGGGACCCAACCCAGCCAAGAACAATCACCCTTAAAATAGAAATTAAAATTAAATACCTTTATTTTTTCATTAAAGAAAAAGCAACATGTTCCACTGGAGCACCCACTCCACCTCTGTGTCACTCTGACACCTCCACTGACAGTCACACTTGGCTTCTGCCAGTGCCCCACGGAGCCCACCAGGATGGGATCACTGCACTCAGCATCCACCTCCCTGCTCTTGGGGTCTCTTAGGCAGGTAATGGCTCCATACAAACAATCTCTACTGTGAAAGGTCCCACCCCATATGGAGGCCACTGTCAGAGAGGAACAGAGCCAGAGGCCAGTACTGGATTTGGTGGCATCCCACCTGCTCTCCTGATTCCATGTATCCACACTGGACTCCAGCCAACAGGATGCATCCAAATGTAATAGGTGATTTCCTGACATTATTCCGGTTTACACCAGTGTGAGTAAGACTGCGCTTCTGCCCTGACTTCTCCCGTGCTACCAGTGTGGCTTTCCTGTGCAGCTGCCAGTCTGAATGCCAACCCAGTCTGCCTCTGGCTCTCCGTGGGACTCAGACTCTCACGCTTCAGTGCATCCTTGCAGTCGAAACAAGATGTTTGTTCATACATATTTTTATTCCTGTTGCTACCCTGGCTCCCTCTTGCTAGCTGCCTTGCTCAGACGTTGGTTCCACACCAGGGAAATAGACCAATTATCCTGCACAGCCCAGGGTAGAGCCACTGCCCAAGGAGGCTGTGGGTGCTTGCCCCAAAGGGAACAACTGCTCTCCTGTGGTGAGGGGAGGAAATCCCAGCAGTTCAGAAAGTCTCAGCAAGGCAGGGGAGGAAATGCCAGATAAATTCCTCATCATCAGAGGAAAAGTAAAACCATCCTTCTGGCACATGCTGTCTTTGTTACATCTCAGAGAGCTGCAGATGCAGGTAAGGAGGCATTTCTGGAGTGAGCAGCTCTATGGGGCAGAGCTCTGGGACTGCCATGGGGCTGGGCAGCTCCAGGGCATACTCACTCTTTACAGGACGAAGTGACACATGAGAACAGACTTAAAGCTGGCAAGTAGATACATATGTTGCTGAGCAGGATGGGCTCACCCATCGCCAACATTTCAGCTCCCATCGACTTGGACTGAAGGTCCCAAGTGACCACCCTAGCCAAGCCCCAGTCACCCTGATCACACTGTCTCCGTGGAGCTGACACCTGCAGGGCAAGCTGCAGTCAAGGCAGACAGCCTCATCCCACTCTCCCTATGCACATCAAGCCTGGGCTGCAGCATGCAACACAGAAGAAGGTAAGACACAAGTAGTAAGGCTTTAGACTAAGCCAAAGATCCCTGTCCACTCTTCCACACAGATATCACCAGAGTCCCACCCCTGCTCCTTCAAGCTTGTCATCACACAAGACATGGGCTCTACCTCCCATAAGAGATCCGATCTGTCAGTTCAGGCTGAGGCACATAGAGCCCAACTTCTCCTCCTCCCAAGCAGTTAGGTGATTGTACAGTCGTAGCTACACTTGCTGGTGTCTGCGTTGAGGGAAGAGGAGGCTGACTCACCCTTTAGAGGTATAGTCCCTTCACCACCTGCCTCCCCCAAGCCCTGCACCAGCAGCATGGAATTTCACACTCAATCCCGCACACAGCCTTGGGCAATCCCCACGTGACATTATGTGGCAGCCATGCTCTTCTTGAAACACTGCATGGTCCAGAACAGATTGGCTGCACAGCAAGGTGAATCACAGCTGTGAACAAAATGTCTGGACGATTGCTATGGCAAAGAGACTGGCATTGCTTCATGCTACTGATGCCAATTATCTCCTGGTTGCACAATGAATCCCTTATCACCTTCTCTCACCAGAGCTGGGCAGGAGGAGCTTTGCAGCCTTTGCTTTTGCCTCACTAATCATTGCTGGGCTGACAAGTCCCATGGATTAGGAACAGACTGCTCTTCTGGCTCAGAAATAGAGCCCATACCTTGCCTTCACTGACTGCTGAAAATGTGCCCTCAGATGGCCTGCGATGCCATTTTTGTCTTCAAATGGAAGCTGAATGTCACTGCTCTCCCCATCAGGAACAAATGCCAGCAGAATGAAGCCCCAGTTCAGGCCACTTGTTGCACCAGACAGCAGCTGGACTGGTGTGTCCCAGGAGAGGAGCACTGGGCACCACATGCCATCCTATGTGATGCCAGCATGCCTGGTGCCAAGGCCATCCCATTGTCAGAAACTCCAAGCTTTTGTCAGTGACTCCAAGCTGTTTCACTGCACATCCCTCCAGTGTCCTGGCACCCACCAGGCCTAGAAAGGGGAGCTGCTCTGAATGGGAGCAGGGTGAGGGTCTCACCAATCCAAGGCTATCTGCTTGCTGCAGCACTAGCCACCTGCCGTAGAGCATCTGTGAGTTCAGCATGTGAATGCTGCCCTGTTCTGCACTTTTTGCTACACATGCCCAGAAGAGGTGACTGTAGCCCTTCAAAACCCAGAGACAATGTTGTGTATTCATGAGTGCCATCTGCTGGCACCTTCTCCCTTAATTAACCTTTCCAAAGCCACTTTGTGAGGCCTGAAGCTCTCCAGACCCAGAGCACACAGGTACCATTGGCTCCTGTTCCCTTCCTAGCAGAGGAAAAAGTCTGTGCCTTCTCCAATATCACACACTCTCCGTTCTCATCAGCTGCAGGCAATAAATCAGGTACAAGAATTGTTTAAGTAAAATGAGCATGTTTTCCTGGTAGCGAAAGATAACAGTTAAGAACACTTGAGATCTCAAGAGATTCTTCATGATGCTTCTGCTAGCTGGATAGGAAGACATCAATCAATGCAAAACAATATCCAACCAACATACACCTGTCCTGGCTTCTTTCTCAGAAGACTGTCTGGGCCTCTGGAATCTGAGTTTCTAAGGATTGCAGTTCCAAAGAGAACCTCAAGACTCAGATGCCCAGGTATCTTGCCAAGTGTGCTGAGAGCCAGAAAGGATGGCTCTGCTATAAGTGATCTCATTAGGGAATTACTGTGCTTACAGTGATAGTCACTGAGGAGCAAACATGGGCAATTTACCCAGACTACTTGGGAAAGAGAAGCAAGGGGATCCCAAACCTGCACGCTGCACAAAGGAATATTCCATTAAAGGGGCCCAAGTCAAATGCATCTGCCAGTCACCACTGCTCATTTTGCTCCCTCAAAATGTCAAGGAGACTTAGCAGAGCCTCCATCCTCTGTGAGTTCTGCCCACTGAAGGATAGCCATGCAACACCCTCCCTGATGAGGGCAGTAACTGCACTCATGGGAGCTTTATGAAAAGAGTCTGGCAAAATTAACGAAGCTGGCAACAGTGGGAATGTGCCAGTCTAACTGACAAGCAATGGGAAGGCTGCTGAGAGATGAAGAGCAAAGGATTGGAGCACAGAGGATGAATCACATCCAAAAGTGCAACAAAATCACACTGAGATGGATAAAGTCTCCTTAACACAAGCTCTAGAAAGAGCAGAGCCACTTCATCTCTGAGCCACATAGGCTTAGGATTTGTGTTCTCCTTCCATGGCTGTTCTTGACATGGAGCCAAACTCCCCCTTTTACTCTCATGATTAATGCCCTGTAGGACAAGCTCTTCTTATTGCCTTGCACAGACATACACATCAGCCTTCCCTGAGATCACAGCATCCAGTACCCCTCTCCCTTCCCTTTCCTTCTGTCCATTCCCTGTTCAGTCACCCCTACCTGTTTGTTTCTTTATCTTCACACAGGAAACAATCTTAGAATTGAAGCCAGAAAGATATTCACCCCGAGAGGAGCCACCTCAAAGCAGGGGGCTTAGATCCTAAACTCTCCCAGGAAAGCAGCTGAGTTATGCACACACCTCACGATATAACTGATTAACCATCATTACCAGATTGCTGTAGTGTCAGTTCTGGAGCTCACTCTAAAAAGAACAATGTCTGATGGCACAAAGTTTAGCAAAACAGATAGAAAAAACCCCAGAATTTAAGTCCAGAAGATCCTTCTTGCAGAGGGAGCAGATTACAGTGCCTGTAATTTAGTAATGAGAAGGTTAAAATGCATCTCACACACAGTCTGTATGTACCCGTGCAGTGAAAAAAAGCTGAGATTAGTGGGTGCTTGAGCTTTTTTAATTTTAAACAAAAGCATAATGAGAAACACAAAAAAGGCTGAAGGCTGGAAATAAGTAAGGGGAGCATTTTTAGACCAAAGAAAGGCACTACTGAAAATTTACTAAGTGAAGCAGTAGATTTTCTCTGATTTATAGTTTCTGCATCCCCACTGGATGTCTGTCTAAATTATCTGCTCTAACCTAAGCAGAAGTTATTGAGTTTGAAGTAGAAATCTTTGGACAAAAGTTTGTGATCCATTTGGGATCACATGGGAGGTCAGACTATCTGGTTAGAACTGTTTCATCCTCTTGGGAAGAGGGCCATGATGGGAGAGCTGGAATCTGAGAACCAGCAGCCAAAGAGCAGTAGGACACAGTTTCCCATTACCTGAGATCATAGTACAATGAAATCAGTACTTCTGGAGGCAAAATATTAATATTTCTCACCCAGGTTTTCTCCAACAGTAATGAAAAATTAAGGAGACGTATAGTGTGACTCACACAGACTGTATGCAGTAAAAAAATACTGAAAATAAAGCATTGGAATATGCAGTTTAGGAACTCCTGTACCATATGTGCTATTATTTATTAATTGTATTCCCATAGCAATATAAGCCTGCAGCACCCTGTAGTCTGAAGCCCTTTGCTTTCTAAGTGTTAATTAGGGCCCACAATAACTGCTGCGAAGTGACGGAAGTGTGTTCATATCTCTCCTACATTTGTGAAGGCCCAGAAGCAAAACCCAAAGGGACTTGCACAAGGTCACAAGTGAATCAATGCACTGTCAGAAACAGAGCTCAAAACTCCTGGCTTCCAGGTTCTACCCACAGAGAGAGAAAGATTGGTAACAAATCCCCAAGGAGGTGGGAATAAGCAAGAAAATCACAGTATGCACTCTGTCTGTGTTCACAGGTGAGTTAATTAGATTTTGTCCTAATTAAAATCCAGCCTTTGCATCTTGCCTTTCTTCCTTGATGATGCTGGCAACAGGTATAGGTTGCCCATAAGTTTAAACTGCAAGCTATGAGAGAGCTTCTAACCTTGGAGAGAGTGGAACAGACCTACAATGGGGTGAGAAACCCAGGGACTGCAGGTTGGCACCTCCTATGCTTGTGGAAAGCATCACTGGATAGAGAAGCCTGCAACAGCAGAGGGAGAGAAATGAAGATACAAGGCTCCTCCTCCCAGAGCTCCCTTCCACACTAAACAGTTTTAGCACCAAACATTTGCCATTTCAGATGAAGTTCTCAGGTGTTTGGCACCTCTAGAAAGCAGCTCCTGCACCACAGCAATTATAATGGCCGCACAATTCAAATATGCTTTTAATGGCTGCAGTTAAAAGACTATTTCTGATGAAAACTGCAAAACCAAGTGGCAATCACATACCTCTGCATCACAGGGAAGCTGGGGAAGCGAGGACATTACTTGTGTTATGGTGTCTCTCCTCCCTTTCTCCCAGTAACATGGTAGGAATGGAAGAGACACAGCTTACAACAGGCCATGAAAATGAAACGTTAACCAAAGATTTGATCTCCAGACACAAAACTTCACAAATGGGAAAACTGTGCCACAATAAAAAAAGCTTTTTTGTCTAAAGATTGTTTTTAGAGGGCAGTAGTCTGGTCAATGAAATAGCTGAGTTTAACTTGCTTCAACTCCAGTGAGTTTTAAGGGTCTGATGAGGCACTCACTGGAAAAACCTGGCTATTGTCATCACTTGCCCATTCTGCAGGGGCAGAAGTGTCACGAGCAAAGGCAGTAGGGCCATCACCGCTAGGGAAAGGAGGATTTCAGGCACAAAGGGAAGGGTGGAGTCCAGGTTCTTACTGAAACCTGCAGTTCACATGAGGATGAACAGTTACAAAATAAAATAGCAAAGTCTCCCACAACAGAATCAGCTCACGAGTGACCGGAGGTGAAATGCTAAAACCGATACAAGTAAGCGCATGCAGAAGGACTGAGCCACAGAGCCAGAGTGTTCAGGAGATGCCCAAGGCAGCTTCACCCAGGCTGCACGTCCAACATAATTCCCTGCCAACACAGACACCCTCCGGACGCAGACAATGCTGGAAAGCACAAGTATTTGGCAGATGAAAAGGCAAAAAACCATCTGCAAACTCCAAAGGTAAAAGACGTTACTCTTGCCCTTAATAACTCACAGATGTGTTTTTCCCTATCTTGTCTGCTACCATGTCAAACCAGCGCTCTATTTCCTACTGAACCATGATGCCCACAGAAGGGAAGTCAAGTGAGATGGTACAGTGCATTGAAAATGAAGTTTCCAAAAGCATTTGAGATAATGGAAGAGAAAAGGAGGGATCTGAAGCATCAATGGATGAACACAGAGACAGCATTTCTCTGTACGTGAGAACTCTGAGCTTCAAAATCACGTGGAAATCTCAGCTTTCCTGGCTGTAACAGGAAATAGCCCAGGAGATAGACTGAAGGCTCTGAGGCAATTCATTTTCTAACAAGACAATGCAGTCTGCAGCCAGAGCATCACATTGCAGTCATGCTGCCTGTTACTCAGCGTGGAAAAAGATCAAAGAGCAGTGGGAACTGACCCAGCAAGGCATGATGTGAATGTGCAGCCACACTGTTCTCCCTCTCTCACAGATCACCTGGCTGAAAGCAAGGAGTGTCTGTACCTACACAGTGATGAAACTGATAATGTCAACAGCCCCTTTTCCTGTTTCCTGGAGTGCACTACTCATGCTTGCTTAGAGTCCCCGGCACACCCAGTGGGCAGCAGCACTCCTAGCTCACTCCAGCACAGCAGGGTCAAATAAGCCGTAACTCTAGAAAAGTCTGGCTGCAAACAAAAGTCAACGAAGTAAATGTCTTCATGAACTTCCATCAGCTTCCAGTCCTTTTTTCTCTTCTCTTTTGCTGTCACCTATCACTAAAATTAAATAACATTTGGTCTTGTTGCCATGTTAACCCAGAGACAGTGCAGACTCAGAAAGTCAAACTTGGTCTAACCTACTAGATCCTTGCTCCTGGTACACTTGACGGGAAAGCACAGCTTAAGAGGGAGGGAACAGGGGACTCATTCTATGGAAATGTAAATGTCTGATGCCTACCCAATATTGCAAAGGGGTTACAGACACATAAGATTTGTAATTGGGATGATCCTACACAGGTATATCAGTAACTGCTGTCAAACAGTGTGGAAAAATCTGATTCACAGATCCACGAAGGATCTGGGACAGAGAACATCAGCAGCACAATGTAATCCCCAGCCCTCACATACTGTCTTTACAACAGGCAGTCAATAGTCCTGCAAAGTCGCCTGCTTGTGTTTCATATCTATATTATCTTCTGAGCCCATTTTAGCCCTGATCTCAAAAAGGTGCGGTTCACCTCTTCCTCCCAAAAATCACCTCCCCAGTTCTGCACAGCCATGAGCTGCTCATACATTCCCTCGCCTTGAGAAGTCAGGATAAAAACATGCCAAAACCCAAAGGAAAATAAAACAGTGCTGGATGCTCCTCAGGTGATGAAAAATACTGAGCAGCACTGTAGCATGGATGCAAAGCTTTTTGCTACTGAAACAGCATTTTAGGAGGATTCCTGGTTTTCTTCTCTCTGATGCTTCCTTACAAATGAGGCTCTCTCCCTGCCTGGCTCTCCTGTGCTAGAAGTCTCGTTGCAGCTGCAGGGAAAGGCAAGCCATTTTGCCTGCATGGCTGCCTCTGCATTTCAGGCTGATTTGTATGAGACACTGCCACCCAGCACAATTTGCATACGTACCAAAATGCGAGACCTGCACAAAATGAAGCAGGAAAACCATTTGTCTCTCCTCTCAGAAAAGGTTAATGGCATGGATTCTTTGCAAATGTTTACTATTAAGTGTTTCCTAAGCCTCTGAGCTATAGAATTTGTACATAAAAGGAGGTTCGCCCTCTTCCCCCAGTCCCACAATCCTATTTGCTTCAGATTAACATGAGTGACCTCTACTTCACTTGAGCTTATTCATCGCCCACATGCCTGGTTTTACTGAATTATTTCCCTGCCATCATGAGATGCTATTCAGCTGCATAGGAAGGGACAAGGCTGCAGATGCAGGTGTTAGCTTTCTAGAACATTAACCGTTCAACATCCAGATAAGATTCCTATTTAAACCTTACCCAGACCAGGAGGGTTGCAGAAAACCATGACATAAATACAAGATACCTGGACTTATCACACCAGAACACTAGGCCCAAACGTGTGATAAAGAAAAGAGAGGTGAGCTACATCCTGGTAATTACACGTGATCATACACGTCAGGGGACAAAGAAGCCCTGCCATGAAAAACCTCATCTCAGCTCCTCCTGCAGCTCCCTCCCTCTCTGTCCTCAACTGTGTCAGTCACCCAACATTCCCCACAGTTGCTGTCTTCAGAGTGCATCAGAGGCTCTGGGGTGGGTGCTCTTTGAAATGGCTTAATTTAAATTGACATATGAAGTGTCACCTCCAAATTAAGCCAGGCTGAAGAAAACCCTTCAGGACCTTTCTGTCCCTTCTCTCTTTCTTCCCCTCTCACTTTGCTTTAAATGAGGGTTTACACATCATTCACCTGTCTGGCCACCCATAGAAAACAACTCCTACCTGAAAGGTGTCTTCAGCTGTAGACTCTAAGGGTAGGGAGGATGTGCCCTCATTTCCCCAGTCCTCCAAGAACAACAGCCCAGACTGAAGTCCCTCCACAAGTCAGATCTCCTGTGTCAGACACAAACTCAAATTATTCTGGCACATAAGCACAGATCTGTGCTGAAAGAATGGCCATTGGGCAATTAACAGAACGAGCATTAAATCTGTCTCGCTCCTTTGTTCTCCAGGCAGGCTGCCTGATTGACTGGTCCCTTTTACTTGGGAAAACAAATATTAGGGCTGATCTTCAGCTGGCACAAAGCCACATGGTGCCATCAATTCCTCTGCTACCCTGACTGAAATTTTGACCTATGGCTTTCAACTACACTGAAGCTTTTACTTGCAACCTGCACCTCCCATACCTTCAAATGGAACAACAGCTCCTCTGACTAATTTTTGCAGACCAGGGCCAAATTTTCTCAGACCTCACTGCATCAGGCTCACAGTAGCCACCCTGTGCAGCACCTGGGCTGCCTGGCAAATCTTGTTCTGATATGGACTATATTGCATCAGGTTTGGGAGGTTTTGCTGTGAATTGCAAATAATCAGAGACACAGCCCATAAACACTGTATTTAAATGTTCCACTCATTGTTAGAAAACAGCGTCCTGCCTAGAGAATCAGAAACTTAAAGTAGAGCAGACAAGTATAATGGACACATGGCAGTAACTGTCCTGCTCTCACAGAGTAAGGGAATCAAACTATGTAAATACTTTCAGCACTTGGACTGTCCCAACAAATATTCCATCCTTCAGTTCTGCAAAGAATTACATACCATTCCTTATTCTGCACAGACAAGAATTTGCATTTGCATTCAGGGAATGGCAGTTGGGGTTTCGGCCTAAAAACAAAAACATGTATTTACTGAAAATCACATGTGACTCTTGTGATGAGCAAAGCCATTTTAAGCAGTCCAGAACCTGGAGGAACCAGCCAGAACACAGAGGGTGTTGTGTGAGCCCCTCTTCAACACATACATACTGATCTCCAGTGTGTACGAAGACTGGTAGGATAAGCAGAATAAGGCAGATTCCTCTAAGGGAGACCAGAGTAGCCAGCTTTTTTTTAGCTTAACCAAACAGAGGCTGAGAGGGGTCATCACTGCAATCCAGAAATAACTCAGAGACAAACACCAAGGAAGAAAAATAGCTAGTCAAGATCAGTGTCTAGAAATAAACAAAAAAAAGAATAAAAAAGGCCATGAGCAAATTTGAACTGGAAATTAAAATGTTTCTATTACCAGAAGGACGAGGCAGAAACTAGTTTTCAATAGAAATAATGGGGGAAAGAAACCCTTAACCATCTTTGGGTGTTCATAAAGCAGGCTCTAGGACACAGTACCTGCAGTCAGAAGGGCTGAATCGGGCACCCCTGAGCTTCCTCACCACACTGGGTGCTCAGCTCAAACCCAAAAAAGGAAAAAATAAAATAAAATAGAGGAAAATGTCAACATTCAGCACTGCTGTCAAAAATCTCTCATTAAAACTAGGCCACAAATGCAGCAAGCTGTGCAAGGAGGAATGCCCAGAGGAGAAAAATGGCATCTCGGTGAATTCAGGCTCATTTGTGCCTCTCCATCACAAACACAGACACTTGCCCCACACTTGCTCTCCAGCATGAATTGCCAGTTGGGATTTTCCTGTAGCACATCTACAGGGAAGTGTCAGAAAACTCTCTGTTAAAGCTATTGGAATAACTCTACCCAAAAGCATTGTCTTGGAGGGAAACAAACTGCTAAAGAGGAAAATGGTCACATTTTTCTGGCCTCTGTACCTAGAATTTGCAGGAATTAGAAAGGAACAGAAATGCCTCCATCTCTAGTTATAACTTTTCAAAGGAATTATGCTTGGGTTTTTCCATAACAAACCCTCTTCATCAACATTTGCAATTTATGGCCCAAGAGATATGATGTGCAGAAAGTAGGAAAACACATAAAAGAAAGCAGTGTCTTATTTCTTAAAATATTAACATTTTACAACATACGGTGCTGAGAAAGAAAGAAGGAAACTCAGGGTTGGTTTTTTGCATTTTCTTTTGTCTTTTTTTTAATACTCTCACTCATTCAATACCTTAACTAAGGACTCAGTGTTCCAGGTTTGACATGGAAGGAGCATTTGCTGGACTGTATGATCCTTCATGCAGACATGCTCACTAAGGAAATGTTGATCTCTGCCTGTAGATCTATTCTCCTCTGAAAGCCTGGCACTGCCACTGAATGACTACTTATTGTGACCAAAACACTAGTGAACTCATCCTTGTCTTCTTGCATGCATGGAGCTCGTGATGACCTCTTTAACTTGCCTCATGAGGTAAAAATATAAAGGGAAAATGAAAGAAAAAAGGAAATCCAGAAAATGGGTAAAACACATGTGGGGGAGACACAGCAGAAAGGAACCCAGTGCAGGAAATAAATACCTCCTTCCTGTACATCTCCACTCTCACCATCTCCAAACTGTATCCATGTCTCTCTTTAATTTAACCTTATTTTGCAAACACTTCAAAAATAAATAGAAGCCTTTCTGTAAAATATACAGTGAAAGAAATACCGACAGGTTTGTCTCCCCTTTCATACTCTCCTTCTGTCTCCCCTGCATCCCACATAGGAAGGGTGCAGAATCCCATGCAGATTTGTTGGGAGACCTGTCAGTATTCTGGAGGACAACCCTGGCTGGGCTGCAGGCAGCCAGTGCAGTGCAAACTCCACCTTCTGTACACTGCAGCAACAGGGTTCTACCCACAACAGAGCCCAAGGCTTGCCATTTCCTGTGACATTTTAGAAACTGGTTGGGAATCACCTAGAATTTCTTCAGGTATTGAAATATGAGGTATCCTACCCCAAGGAGAATTTAATCTCAATATAGCTGGAGACACAGCACATGCCCATACAGGCACAGACACTTGCAGTGCTCATGGACAAAAGGGATACTCAAACACAGTTGGCTCTCAGATAGAACCCAAATGACCGAGGAAAGTTAACATTACTCTTCCACCCATACATCTTCAAAGCACACTGGTCAGCAATGGAACAGATCCTCTGAAGGAGCCTCTAACTCATTCCTACTACTACCCCAAGCAGGAATTAATTGATATATTAGTTTCTAGCCACTTGCTGAGGAATCAGACCACCATTCTGTACAGACAAGCACAAAGGATGCCTGTCCCTGTCCTGTACCACTTACAACCCCTCTTACTGGCAGCACACTAGTAAAGGGGATGAGATGACAGGGAGCTGAAGCAACAGAGAGCACAGAAACTAAGCCTCAGTTAGCTCCTGACTGCCCGATGCCAGATAAGTGCAACACGTCAGCCTCCCAGCAGAGGCTTCAAGGGAGTATCAAAGAAAAACCAACCCAGTACAATGGTGGTTTCCTCAGATCTGAAGAGTTGTTCAGAGGTACTGTGATGCAACCAGAGAATCAGCAAATGCATCTCTCAGAACTGACAGAGCAAAAATAATGGTAAACATCTTGTTGCAGTCATAGGTGAGACCACTTCGGAGATGATGCCTGGTGAAGAGCCCTAAAGACCAAGCTCTCACTTGAAGGAGGCAGATCCTTCCAGTTTTCAAAGGGCAGAAGCCAAAATCCTGTCTAAACAATATGATCAACATCTATTTTAATTTAATCACAGGCACAGCTCAATTAACAGGGATGGTACAGTAGCAAGTTGTGCAAAATAACAGTGGATTTCTCTTTCTTCTTTCCCACAGAAAAAAAGTTGTCAGTCCCATCGGAATGCCTTTGATCTCAACACTGATCTAAGCAACAAGAAAAAAGAAACGAAAGAAGAAATGAAAAAGGCTTTGGAAGAGTGCATTCATCTTCCCTCCACACACTGCTTCGCCTCTGCCTCCCCGGACACAAGCAGGTGACTCCCAAGAACCACAGAGAACAGCCCCACACACCCTGACGTGCCTTGGGCACTTTTGCAAGGCTGTACCAGATCCTCCATTCTGCTCGAGTTTTGCTAGATATGTTAATAAGTGATCAAGGTTTATAGTGCTACAGTTACACTTCACAGTCACACATAGTGCTCTTCACAACAGCATTCTCTCTCTTTAAATTTCCAGGAGTAGGGCAGCACAGTCCATACAGTTTAAGGATCTACTGTACTTTGAATTTTGAGGCCATCATCATTGCTAGATTAAAACTGCACTGGCTGGGACTATCTACAAAAACACAGTTATCAGCCCTCCATAGGCTTGCAGAAGGTCAGGGCTGCCAGGCAGAGAAGCCTAAAATTTAAGAAAGACTGTCTGTGTATTAGGTCTTAATTTATAGGCACAGCTCGGGTATTTCAGCACTGACTGAAGGTGAGGCATGCAAGTCCTCTCACTGAAGTCACAGGAGCTATTGGTGAGCTCAGAAATTAGACACACATTAAGCACCCTCCTGACTTGTGACTGCAGATTATAACGTCTGTGAAGCAGAGTCTGCTGCTGAATACTGCCTTGTGCAGCCCTTTACATGATGATCTATCTGCTCTGGGATCTCAGAACTGCTGTACAATAATTATTTAATTTAAATTACATCACTGAGATCAGATTAGCCTTAAGTTTGGGTTTTCCAGGAAAAAGCAGAAAGCATCCATAGACACACGCTGGCTTTTCTGACGTCAGCAAAGATTTTGCTATTGATTTCATGTAAAAGGAGGTTTCATTGCAACATTTAATGCTCTGAGTGTCACTTAGTAAAAGTGGGACTGTCCCGGATTTTCTTACAGTTGCTAAACAAGAGAGTCATCAGTTCTAAAGACAAAAGCAGAACTGTAAACAGTGCTACTTGCAGTGATGATGATAACCAGAGGGGGGAAAAAAAGGAGAATTTATATTTCTCTG
Organism: Acanthisitta chloris; assembly: GCF_000695815.1. NCBI lineage: Eukaryota > Metazoa > Chordata > Aves > Passeriformes > Acanthisittidae > Acanthisitta > Acanthisitta chloris. Next base: position 24,647 of record NW_008682423.1, read on the forward strand.
TGGCACTGGATGTTCCTAGCAAATGCCAGAAGTGGCAACAGTGTTCAGTGACAGACACAGTTTATTGTTCACAGAAAGGCTTTCTCATAATCACAATTTTTAACCTCATTAGCCTTTAATTTACAAAATTTCCGCCTGGGTTTGCACTGACCCTCTGCAGTCTGGAAGCTGTGCAGCTAGCCACAGTGCAGCAGAGAGCCTGAACACTAACACAGACCTGGGAAAGGTCCTTGCTATCTGCCAAATCCTGCTGCTTCAGAGACCCTGGCAAACCTTCTCCATGGCAGGGCTGCTGTGCCTGGCTGGGGGATGAGCAAGCACCAAGTCCAGGAAACAGGCAAATAGTTGGTGATCCTTTTGGCACAAACACTCCTGTTGAGGGGACTGAAAAGTTCATCTGTATTCACACCCAGTGAGGGGCTGCACAGCCACCCCTGCTGCTGTGTATCACACACAGGATCAGCCCACAGGCAGGGGAGAAATTGGGTCGTTAAGTCACACAAACTCAGTCAATCTGTCCACGTATGGGTCTCAGGAGAACATTCAATTCAGACAGTTTCCTCAACCCCTCTGAAGCTCTGTTTATGACCGATTAATCTAGACATACAGAAATGATAATAACTTGATAAATCTCAGTGTGCAGGAGGTCATTTTAAGGCATCATTATGTGCATTAGAAAGCTTTAACACTCATGGCACTATAATTATAATCAAGCCTCATCTGGCATCACCTAGCACTGGGAAGAGTGTGATGGGGGGTAGTTTGGTTTAATTCCTAATCTAATTAAAATTCTCTTTTGTTCCAGCAGCCAAAGCCATCTTCCATTTTAAAAGAGTAGCAATGCCTACCTGCAGTTACAAAATAAGTCATTTCATTTAAAAGCAACTGCTACATGCAAAAAGCTCCTGCACCTTGGATGTCCTGGTAGAAAAACATGAATTATACCTCTAACACAGACATGGCCAATTCTGGCTCCTTACAGCCCAGTAGTGCTGTAAAATAAATATTTACAAAGCTGGAAAGCTCACAGCTTTGCAGGGCAAAGGCACATCTGTATTTCGTACCTCACAAAACTTATTCTGTGCAGCACAGACTTGAAAGTAAATTTTTGGGGTGAGGCTGGGAGAGGATGCTTGGATCTCTGCACAGATGCTGAGTTCAGTTACAAAGCTATTAGCCTCATTGTGAGAATTACAAGGCGAAACACCACATCTTGAATAATTCAGGAAGTCAGCTTGAAGGACGGTAGCAATTCCTTCTCACTTTAAATCCTGTCTCCCTCTTCCCCACACTGATCTCCTGGGACTCCACTAAACATAAAGCAGCAGGCAATAAAGGAACCAGCCATTACCACGACAGATGCATAAAGCCCTGCTCCCTCCCTTCTCCCCCATGTGCCCATCAGAAAGGACTCTTCCATCCATCCTCTTCATTCTGCTGACTTGGGAGTGAGAAAGGGAAAGCAAAAATTATCGATCTGATCTCCAAATTCAAAAGTGCAGAGCATCCCCAGGTTCCAAGACGGGAAATTCCTGGTAAGGTCATGTCAATAGTGTCTGTCAATACTTCTCACAGCTGAGAAAAGTTTCAAGGTGCCCAACATCACAGCTATGGGGTGAAGTCAGGAAGTCTGATTGAGGTTTCTAAACCCCAGTTTAACACGTGCACTCTGGGATTTATGAACATGGTATGTTAATGGCTGGGCTCAGCATCACTAAATCAGTCCCTCCTGCTACAAGTATGAAGTAAAGATGGATAAATCAGAGCATTTCATTTAGGGTGATTTACATTGCAGATAAATCAACATTCATCAGAGAGTGATTTGTTAACACACTGCAGGATCTTCTAATCTCTTTCGTGATTTTCCATCAATCAAAACTTTTTGGAATTACATCACTAAATCCCAGACTAGAGGGGCAGAGCCATGAATCAAGCCTTGGAGCAAAACCAAGCAGGCTTACAGTGTGGAACGATGGTTTACTTGGGCTGGGCTGGGTGACAAGGCAGATGAGTTCAGTTCTGGGACCCCTGGGAACCCAAACCTTGCATGCAATCCGCTCTCCTGTCATGGTCCACAACTCCTCAGTCCCATGCCTCCATGCATGAAAGTGAGACCAGAGCATGTCTCCCTGAGGGTTGGATCATGAGGAAAAACATCTTCAGAAGACCACAGGGTATCAAACAGTACTTGCAGCTACACCACAAGGCAGTCAGGAATTCTGGCCACCCCAGAGAGCCACAAGATGAGGTCTTCTTCAACAAGACAGAGTGATTTATGATTCTAGCCTAGTCTAGTCTAGTCTACTCTATTCTAAAGAGCACCTAGTAAAGGAATCAGAAAACCATACAGTCTTTGATGTATTGGTACAATTTTGGAGGACTGCAGAGCAGAGAGGCTGAACAGAACGAGCACACAGGTACACACCACAGCTACTTCTCCAATATCTTTACTGGACCATTTCCATAGCTCCAGAATGGGGCCCTGGAGAGCAGGGAGACCTCAAGGACAATTGTCCTCCTGCATCTCAGGATGGATGACTTCAGGTCCCGGCTCCACCCTGGTCTGTCTGTTCTCCATGTCATTCTCAGTGCCTGTCTCCTCAGCTGTGAAGGGGAAATTAGGAAAGTGGCCTCATTTATAAAGCACTGTGAGATGAGCTGATGACAAATGCTTTAGAGGAGTGATTTGTTCTTCAGGCATGACTCCTGATCTCAGTGATTGCTCAGCCTTCCAGCATCTGCAGATAGCTTAAGACTCAGATCTAAAGCACTTAAGGCTCTCTCTGTATTACATCTCCCAGACCTGATAAATTATCTATTTCATCCTCCCAGAAACCAAGATGTTTGGTTTCTTGCACAAATCTGATATCCTTCTCCATCACAAAAGCTTTCCAAGTTAGTCAGAATCCAAAATATAAGAGCCAGGTGTACCTTTCTAGGTTTCCATCTCAAAAAAAAATTTAAAAATCTGTTCTCAACAGTTAGTCCTTGGCAGCTACTGCTTTTCACAGGAAAACTCCTGTTCTCTTTGACTAACCTTCTGCTTCAGCTTTCATGTTGGAGTGTGGCGCTGAGGAAGGAATACTGGAGTAATCTGCAGTTTAGCAGACATGGAGTTGATTAGCACTGTTCATGAATCACTGTCACCTGTGCATCCATTTATTCCAGCAGCATTTGAACTGATCTAAAGGAGATACTCTCTGAGATGCTGTTACACTGATGCAAATACTTCTTACAAAATTCCTATACACAGCAAAACATCCAGTGCTGTTCAGGAAGCACTGGCAAAGTCATGTCTGTACTGGCTGGACAAGCAGCACCAGAAAATTAGGTTTGACTCTAACAAGCATTTGGCTGGTTTTATTTTCCCTTTACCCACACATGGAAGAGGTGTGTGCTAATGGGAGATGTCAGAGGGAATGCTCCAGAGAGGGGAATGCCCTGGTCACCATAGAACAGGCAACAACAGGCCTTTCCTAGGGCTAGATGCAGCTGCATCCTGCAGTCAAGCAGGACACATCCCTCTGTGCCAGATGAACCCAGAGCTCATGTCACACACTGGGCAGTGACAAGGAGACAACCACCCCCTTTGCTGCCTTCACAAAAGCACCCCTGTTCCCTTCCTCACCCTGCCCAGGCTGAGAGAAATAAAACTGCTACTCAACAGTGCTCTGACTGTTGTACAGCTTATACGAACACACACACATTTATATATACATCCATGTATACATTTTGTTCATACATGTATGTTTATATACACATGCACACACACATACAGATTGTATATTCTGAAAGAGCTCATGGTAAAGTGCTTTAGCTGGACAATTTTAAAACCCAGAGTATCTGGTTGTTCCTTCCCTCACTGGTCCAGCTGTGCCAGCAAAGAAACATTATCCTGACAAGACTGTGCTTTTAACAGTGCATACCACTTTGATGAGGTGCCTGGGTACAGTGAAAGCACAAAGCTTTGCTAGAATCACTGTTTTGCCCACTAGCAACAGCAAGAGGGCAAGGCATGCTGCTGTTGCCCCAGTGGTCCAAGTCCACTCCTAGACCATAAGCCTTAAATTGTCCTACAAGTATGTCCAAGCAAAAGAAATCAAAGAACCTTACGCCCAAAGCCTCAGCCTCTGCAGCCTGGAACGACCTCCTTCAATCCCATCATTATTTCAACAGTTTGGCAATCTAGCTGGATTTTGCCACTTTTGGAACAATATCACAATCCAGAGATGCTTGCTAAGGACAAAGCAGACCAAGAGAGCCATTTTCAATATTAGCTGATTAGATAACTTGTGCTGTTAAGCAGACTGCATTATTATGGGCACACGAAGCAATGCTGCTGAGCTCTGGTAAGATCCATGCCCTGCACGAACTGCATGAATTATATGGCCAAAACCAGTGTTCTTTGGATGCTCTACAGGGCAGATTCAAAACCTTATCAAGTGCTAGCACTAAGTTATATCACCTTATTTGTGTAGTCTCTCCCACAATGGGGACTTGAGATCTACCCTTCAAATATTTACACACACACTTCACACACCAGACTAGACACTTGAAGCAGAGCTGTGGGTATGCATAATACACCTTTTTTTCCCTATGATATTGTTATGAAGTAGGAGGTGAGATTATTCACATATTAGGCCTTCAGTCTCCAGGGAACTGTCTGTGATTTCTATATTTATACTTTCAGGGTTGTCACAGAAAACACTGCAAGAGATTTTGATCTTGAAAACTGATGCAAATTAAAATGAAGATCTGTGGTATTTCCACCTCATCCCCAACGCTCAGGAAACACAGGCTCTCAGGATTTTGCTCTCCTCTTGCTTAAAACAAAAGGACAGAGCAAAGCAGCAGGAGGCCATCGCACAAATGGCAATCATAAAATTGATCAGGCTATCAAACAGCTGTCATCAAGCAGAGGATACTTATTTCATCAGGTTTCTCAAGAAGTTCAAGAACGTTTTACAAGGCGCAATGAAAGGGGTGGAAAGCACCTTATGTCAGTAGTTGGCTTAAGACACACAGACTTGATGGTTTGAATGCTGCCCAGACTGGGTTTGTGTTGTTCTTGTGCAGCAGATGAACTGCAGCCTTGTACACAATGGGTACTGGTGCTTGTGTTAAGAAGAATATTCTACATCAATGAATCAAAAGTGAGTGGCTTTTTGGTTTGCTTGAGGGACTGCTTCAATCAGATAAAAATAAACAAAGACTCCTCCTCTATGCACAGCGATACCACAGGCTTACCTGACTCCACCACATGTGTGTTACACGTCCAACTCCTTAGGTACAAAGCAGGGGAAAAAGAGTGTGAAAGGGCTGGTATGGTCCTACATAAGCCTCTCTGTTGACTCCCCAGTGCTGCTGCCCCTCTCCTGAAGGCACTGAAACACACAGCAGAAGCAGCAGGCATTAATATTTATAGAAATTGATACAAACCTTGCCATATGCTTTGCCTTCATGAGAACACACCTCTTCTCCCCTGCATCATGTTTCCTTGTTCCATGATTCAGCAAGACTTACAAGAGACAACAGCACTAGTGGTGCATGTTCCACACTGTAAGAAGTTCTCTCTGCCTCCGTTTCTCTGGCCATTTTTGCATCAGTGATATGTCCCATGAGCTGTCCTCCAGTCCAAATGTCAAACAATTATAAAGGCATACAGGGAACTTCTGCCCATTTATACCATTTAAAGATCTACCTTGTGGCTCACTTTGCTCAGTAATTTTTCTGAAATATGGGTCAATATTTACTGTTTCTTAATATTAAAAGATTGATTATAGCAGGGGGAAATTAACAGTGCAGAATATGCAAGTGTGATTCAACAGCAGCAAGTGCCTATTCCAAAAGAGCTGAGACACTGCTGCACAGAAGGAACCATCATTCAGCTGAGTGTCCTTAATAACTCAAGAGTTCACTGCCTTTGTCACCCAACTCTAAAGTAAACCTTATCATCAGTATTGCAGTGGAGCCTGTAAGACTCATCTCCCAGGCCAGGACCCAAGGACCAAATGAGCACAAACAGCCTCCCTCAGTGAGTATGAAGTGGGTACAGCTGGGGATCCATAAGGAAATAACAGGAGGAATTGGGTCAAACATGGGAACAGTGTTGTCCACTGTCAAAAGAAGCTAACAAATACTCTTTAATAAATGCTGCTGTGGAAGACACAGTTCTGAGGCAGGATAAGGAAGAAAACAAAGGTTGACTGGATATCTTGGAGTAACAACCTCCCCTATGAGAGCCAAAGTCCAATGGTCAGTGGTCAGAGACCCCCCCAACGGGCTAAACAGCCTTTATGGTTAGGTCAGGTGAGGTAATGGAGTGAAGTGGCTCCTCACTCCCTCCCAGCTGCCACTGACTTCCTGAGTGGTTGAGCTGGTGCCTAGGGTTGGGCAGGGTGGCTGGAAGCAGCTTCAAGAGAGGGCACAGGTAGGAATCAGGGAAAGGAAGACAAGCAGTTTCTGTGTGATAGGACAGAGAAGGTGAAGAGTAGTGGAGAGACCTTCAGAGAGGAGGAAATGCAGCCATTGGTCTAGAGGGGTGATGTTTGCTGTACCAAGAGAAGTGAGGTAAAATGAGATTTGACAACTTTCATTGCTCTCCAGGAAGGATGATGAAGGGAAATGAGACAGAAGATAGAAGGGACATGGATGGAAGAACTTTACTTGTACCCAGGCTTTAAAAAAAACCCAAAAAAAGAAACCAGCAGCAGCCTCTCCATATACTCTGGATGCACTTGAGAGGACATCAAATGAAAAAAAAAGGTCTGAAGATAATCCAAGCACAGATCATAATTTAGTCTCAGCCAGTATCAACGATCCAGGTAACTCCAAAGTTCTACATTCACTAAGACAGAACACCATTGTTAGCAAAGAAAATTAAAACCATTTACTCTGAGGTCAGTGAGATCAGAACATGTAAAGAAATTGAGCTCTGCTACCTCATTTTAATGCCATGTATCTTCCTAAACTAAGAAATCTTCATGCCACAAACAGCTGTTTTTTGTCATGGGGGCAAACACCCTCTCTACTGTCCTTTCATCAGTTCAGTCCTTCCTCCCTGTGTCTTCCCTACCAGCAGCACCCTTTGTATTGAACTGAGTGAAAGTAGAGGTAAAAATACCACTCCCAAAAAGCAGAAAAACAAACAAACCCAAACAGACAATCCCAACTGTCACAATGAATCACTCCCCAAAAGGAAACTGTTCTGGGATGCTGATGGTTCACAGTGTTGTGAAGTCCTCTTTGGGATCACATTGCAAATAACATTTCACCAAAGATACAAAAAATGCCCCAGGATAACCTTCAGCCCCAGTTATCATTTGAGGTCCCAATGGCTTTTACACACACAAGGAACCTCTCTCCCTCCCACCATCCTTCTGCTTCTGGCTTCAGATTTCCACAGAGAAGACATTAAAAAACTCAATCCCCACAGGCCATTTTATTTATTAATGGGCAAAATTCTCTCAGTTCCTTCACTGCTTTTCCCATAGCTACTAGACAACGTTCTGATGCCCTTCTGCTTGTGTTATCCATGTACAGCTAAATTACATTTAATTCAATTATGAGTGAAAGCCACAGGAAGCCAATATGACAACTCCACTAGATAATCTTCCACTTCTCTGCCACAATTTCATCCATAAGGTCCTTTTCTCATTTTTGTCCAAGGTTCCTGCTGCCTCACAGTCTGATTTGCTTATTTTAAGGCAAAAGCACTAATGTGTCTTTCTCGTCACGTCGAAGATTTTTAATGTAAGTACATATGAATGAAGTTTTGAGATACCATATTTCTTAAATAGTTAAACAGTTCCTTTTTTATCATGTTGATTTAGAAAAAGCAAACAGTTAATGTTCAGCACCAGGAGGGACATTAGTTTTGCTGAGTGCTTCTAGCAGACAGGCATGCACAAAATCATTGTGCATTGCACAAAATATAAATAACTAAAATAAAATAAAGCTATATAATTATATGGCATTTTAATGGGATTTTATAATTATATTGCATTTTAATGGGATTTGGACAATTAACTCCCTTCAGCTCTTTGCAAATCTCTGCCTTAGGCAATGACCTTGTGCCAATGTCCACCCCAAACCAATGTGTAAAACAAATTCCACAGTGACTTATGTCTCTGCTGAGGTACAGTCATCTCCATAATGAAACCAGCCACTGCTGCCCTGTTCCAGTGGCCAGAACACACAGCAGGAGTGCTCTGTTCAGCCAGAACCCAAAGAGGGATTTCACCGCAAAAGATGCAATGCTGAGACCTGAGGACAAGAAGTCACATCCCATCCATTTTCTTCTGCTCCACAGTCCAGCAAGGCTGACTGACAGGGAAGAGCATCATTTCATCAGCCACTAATGCCACATCTTAAATGAATATGGAGGGAGATGTTGTCTTGGGAATCTCCCTGCTGAATATTAACCTGTGCCTACCTGTCTCTCTTTTAAGAGTTGGCAAGGCAGGAAAAGTTCACAGACATAAACTTATGGGTCAGGAAATCTAAATTCTCCCTGGGAACTACATTTCTAAATAAAACCTATCCTTCCAGTGCAGTGCTATTTATAAGGGCTGCAAGTTTATACTGCACATTCCCTATTTAGTTTAGCCTTTCTCTAATATTCATTATCTCATTCTTGACTTCTCGCTGTCTGCATATCCATTGTCACCTCTCATTTAGGACTGACTCATTCTTAAAAGGATTTAGTCAGCTGTGAACAGCCAAGCTAAGTACTGTGCATGGCATAGCCAGGGAAGGAGAAACTCTAGAAATGTCTGGACAGATCTATTCAGATAACTTCCACTGCAGACAGAGCAAGTAGGCAGTCCAAAATAACCCACCTTGAGTCTTTTGGAATTTTACTCCAGAATTTAAGGTCAAATTATTGTTGCTGTCATGCAGACTTTAGATGGGTAAAGGTGCGGGAGCCTTCTTCACTCCATTGCTGCCCATCACGCCCCTCCAAAGCAGCTGCTATTTATCTCACTTTCTCCTAGGCACAGAACATTTTACCATCTGTCCAGCAGCAGTGCCCAAGAGCACAGATTTGACCCACTATCCTATTCTTCTACGCCATAAAAAGCCTTCCCTGAGGAGCTCACCATCTTTTTGCCCCTTGTTGGAGCTGTTGGGGCAGGGCTGCCTTCTAGTGGAACTCATCTGAAAACACAGCTCTGTTAAATTTCACCTCCTCAGTTTGCAGCCACCTTCTCCCCTGATGAACTGGCTGGGTGGGTGGCTCACAGGTCCACCCAGGAAGCTGCTTACGACACAGGAGCTCAGGAGAAGTGAACAGCTGCTTTTGGGGCTTGAGGGAAGGGCATGCTGTGCAACCCTTATACCTGTGGGAAACAACAGCCTCAGAGTCCAGGATATCTGGGTGCCCTCTTCCATCAGCTCTGTGCTTACTCACTTGAGAAAGGAAAAGTAAGCCCTATATTAAATAAGAATTTAATCTAAGGTTTAAGAACTGAGGATCACAGAGGTGTCCAAAATGCTGTGCTAGCAAAATGTGTCCAGCTTCCTCCTCAAATGAGCCTAATAAACTGGGAAAACCCTGTCAGTCTGGATTTACTGTAAGTTAGTGAGGCGCACATTTAGTCCCCGACAAGGCTGAGTTCCATGGTGCAGTCACATGCAGTTCAACCAAAGAGGATGACAAGTCACCACAACACCTCACCTCTCTGTGGCATAAGAAGTGTCCCTGCTTTGTCTGCACTTAGAAGTTTTGTCCAGAAGGACAAAATAAGTCCACCTCTTTCTTCATCACCCACACCCCCGGAGCCTGCATGGACTGGCCATGCACCCAACTTGGCCATGTTTCAATGAAACAGCTTTCTCAGCCCTCCATGGCACTGTCCTGCCAGTTCTCGGGATGGAAAATCAACTCTGCCTTTCAAATTCCAATCTGCAAAACAAAGCCACCCCAGAAAAAAATGCAACCAAAGAGAGAAATAGCAAAGATTCACTCTGTTCTTCTGCCCTTCTTGCCAGAAAAGGACAAAAGTCAGAGCTGGTTTTGATCAATGCCCTGTTGTTGCTGAAAGCTCTACATTTGAGGGATGGAAAAGGCAGGCACATAAATAGTTCTAATTTTGGCATATTCTGCTTACAAATGCACCACACAGTAAATCATCCCAACCAAAGCAGACACCAGCAGAACTGGTATCACAAGAACAACGCCAAATCCAGACTTTGGTTTCAGTATCTACACCAGAACAAAACCCAGCACTCAGATGTCCACACCAGCACATTGCTTGGGCTGTGCCGATGTTCCTTTCACCTTCCTCTTGCTTATGTCTCTTGGCAAATTACATTCCTCGCCAAAAAAGCCCAGTTTGCTGAAACTAGAAAACTCTAATGTTTGCTGAAACCACATTGTAAGAGAATCAAAGACTAAGTGTTGCGTCTGCAAAGATGAGCATTTCCCTGCAGAACTAATTCCAGAAGCCATTTTCATCCAATTAGCAAAGTGAAACAAACTGTTGCTAGGCCAAAGGAATTTGCTTAGCCAATCTATTTGGACGTTGTTTCCGCAGCTTTCATTGCAAGAAGCCGGCAACATGAGTTCTCCTTCCTGAAATCAGTAGGATCAAACAAGACATACACACTCATGGATCAAAACCATACATGATGGCAACCGTTACTATCCAAACTGCACAGCAGAAAACCAACTGGACAGCTACAGTCAAATCTGGGTTTTTGGATGCAATCCAGTTCAGATTACAAATCCTTATGAATTTGTCACAAGGTATAGAGCTCCACCACATTTCCAAAACAAAATAAAATTGAGGAAAATCACTCTTCCAACAGAAACAGGAAAACCAAACAAATAATAAAAAGAGAATGGAAAACTCATTTCTCAAATAAGAGTTCCCTAAGAGATGTCCAGTCATAGCTCAGTATATCTTGTGGATAAGAGATGGACAGAACCTGGATCAACCTCTTTATTGTTCTCCCTATTTAGAGTAAATATACTTTTCACATCATAAATGTACTAAATTGAAAAGCACTGGGCAGGGAGCTCAGCAGAGAGTTCCCATTCCCACTAGTGCTTTTCCTGCTGTAATCTGTAAAGGCCTAGGAGAGTCCCAAAAGAGATGACAAATCTCTTTTCCCTAACCTATGTATTATAAGGAAATCCTTAACTGTCTGGGGTGTAGATCATATCACAAAATATAGTAAGACCTCGTAGGATGAGTGCTGTCAGACTCCAAATGGTGGTTGTCTCACCACAGCATTAAGAAACCAAAATTCATTTGCAGTGATCTCTTCAAAGTTGAACATTTAGACCATCTCTTTGGCACCAACAATCCATTTGCATCTTGAATCCTTCCCAGATCTCCCTGCAACAGTGAACAAATAGCCCTAAGCAGCAGGGACTTTTCTTCTTATAGAAACTCTTCACCCAACTTTTACACCCCTCCACCCCTTAATGATTCAGAAAGAGTTTGAAAAATACTCCTTGTAATTAGCAACCCAGTCAAATTAGATTCACATTGTTTCTCCTTTAGCTCAGCTATGCCTGCAATCCTCTCTTTAGCTCTGGTTAACCACTGTTTGTCAGTCGGGTCCAGCATACAGATTAAATCCAAACATGTTCCCCGATGGCGTCACCAGCCTGGATGCTTCTGCTTCCCCTCGGCGCTTCCAGACACAGGAGGAGCCAAGGCAAAAGAGCACAGCAAGCTGCTCTACCAGGAGACAAAAACACCCAAGGTGCTTCTTATTAGAGTTTGCTGAAACTCACACCCCTCTCTTGTCTTCCAGCCTTCCTCCCTGAAAGCATCCTTGAATACAAAACACATGAAAAGCGCATGGGGAGACAGGAGGAGGGAGGGGAGTGGAAGTTAACATTTCTGTAACGAAAATTTTTCAAAGCTGCTTCTCTTTTCCACTTCTAGATACAAAAACAGGAATAAGAAGGTTTTCTTCCTATTTATGGACCCCCTTTCTTTATTTTCTACCTTTTCAAGCCTCTCTGATTTTGGCAAAGTTACAAAGTGGAAAAATTATACTGTTGCCTCCTTCTCATCAGTTTTGTTTTGGAAATTTTACACAGAATGAGTGAGTGGTTTTGGCTTTGGGTTTTTTTTCCCTAAAG
>NW_008682423.1:36772-47489 GCF_000695815.1 Acanthisitta chloris
AAAAGATCCTCAGCTTTATTCATGCAACTGCATCAGGATTTAAAAAATGCTGGGGGTAGTGGAAAAGAACATTCAAGAAAAAAAAAAGTTGGGGAAAAAAATCAACCACAAAAGGAATTATTTCTTTCAAAATAAAACTACAGTTTTGATTCCTTCCACCTCTCTATCAAAGAATAGGAAAGTATTTTATTTCAATTATGCATAATTTTCTACTGAAACCTTTTGGAGCATAATAAAAAGTAATTTGAATTCTGCATTTTTATAGCACAGCAGCTTGACCTGCACCACGAGAGGTGCCTGGTCTGCTATTGCCAGGGCAGTCCACTGGATCATATCTGAATGTCTGCCCAGTGCACTCCTCTTCAGAGAGTGCCTCCAGTTTTCCTGTGTCCTGTGAAAATCACAGGGCTAACAAACTGCAAACATCCCTATCCTTCTTGGGCATACAGAACTGATCAGTGAGATCACCCACAGACAGTGGAAATAATGCAACTGCATTAACAGCCTTCCCCCAAGTCCCTGAATTGCTGTGAAATAACCGTAAGTTCTGCTCTGGACTGCTGTGCACACAGGTTCTATCAGGCTTTGCAACCACGTCAAGATTTTCAAACAATCCAGGGAACCATTATGGAAGCCAAGAAGCAGCTTGAACTTTTAGATGAAAAAGTCTTGCTCTACACAGGAAGAATTTTATTACAAACAGACTCACTTTCCTAAAGGGAGCCCACACATGCCCTAACAGTTCACCTTGAGTTAGGAAATTCCCTTCCACCAGCACTCTGAGCGCACGTGCTGCCTGCGCGCATCAAAGCAAAATTCATCAGGCACAAAAGGAGGGGGAGAGGTGTTGGTGTTAGGGGAATTTGCCAGCTGCAGAATCAGAGTAATTTCTAAAACCCTAAACCCTTCAGTGATAAATGTGAATTCTGCAGGAGGTGCAGGTCCTGCGACCTCTCGGTCAGCAAGGAAGCTGCAGAAAGACAGAGCCACGGCTGCCGAAGGACAGCCAGGAATGGGAATTCACCTGGCAGAGCGCACAAAACACAGCAGCAAAACAAAACTTGGTGTGGAGATCCCCTGGGATTCATGCCATATCAGGGCATGCATTTGATTTCCACACTCACTGCCCAGCAGCGAGGGGCAGGGCACGGCTGGCACGGCAGCTGGGCACGTCCCAGATGCATCTCAGCAAAGCAGCCTCCCGCCAGCACTCACAGAGAAGGTACAAAGTCCACAGCTTTGCCAAGGGAAGCATCCAACAGGGACAGCTGGAAATGCAAACCAAAATCAAGGTTTCCAATGAGCACTGTAGGAAGCCCAATGCAACCCTCATCCCCTCACTGCTCCCCTGTTCACACACACCTCACCTCTTGCCATGTCTCCCTGTCCTGGAAGGGGACTGAAGGGTGAAGACACCCCTGCTCCTCCTGCCTCTGCCACGGCACAACAGCCTCCACAAAGCCAGAAGAGGGCCAAGCAGAAAGAAGGGAGCTTTAGTTTGCCCCAGCATCTACTGACAGCCTCTCCTGGAGCTTCACACCCCACCCCTGGGCTGATCCAGCATCTCAGCCAAACCCCCCCAGCTCTGGGAGCAGGCTACAGCTTCATCCTCAGGGACTTCTGTACCAAAGGTCAAATCCAAGTGCTCTTCTACACAAGCAAATTCAAATCCAAATGAACATCCAACATCAGGCCCAACACACCATCTAGTGTGGCTGGCAGTGTGAGAGGAGTTGTCTGGGCTCAGGCTGCCTTGGCAGCTCTCCCCATGCCATGAGTGAAAAGTCCACAACTCCTCAGAGTGGGTCTGAGAACTTCCCTTCACACCACTGACCAGAGGGAGGAGGTATGAAGAGAAGTCAAGTGGCAGGTCAAGTGGCCAGAGGTCACTTGCAGGAGGTCAGCTGGCCAGAAAACAAGGACTTGGACAAAGGAAAATGAAAATCAAATGGGAGTAACGCATAGAAAAATGTCAAGAAGAGAGCCAGGGGATGTATGACTGACTTTTATAGACTCCACCCCAGTGTGCTGTCCCTAAAAACCCTCAATATGGCAACCAAGCATTTATGCCCCCCTCGAAAGCTACCAAGAGCAGTGGGAATCCTCTCACTGGGTTTGTGGGATTCAGGTCCACAAGGCAACACACAGATTTGTTTCCCTGAGGGTCCAGGCAGGATTACTGTCAGATCTCAGAACTTCAGAATTCCCCACCAGAAGCCACATTATAAGGGTCTCCTGGGAATGGCAGATCTTTCCCTGACTCAGTGGATGCCCAGAAGCATGGACTATCCTCCTGACAACAAAGACTTTCTGCCTGAGACATTCCAGGCATTTCCCAGAAGTCCCTGAGTGGCTCAGAGCAGTTACCTTTTCAAAGTAATATCTTTTTAATTTGCTCAAGGACACTTTGTGGTGCCATTAAATTTTCTCTCCAGCAAACATGCTATTACACAGCTTGGAAACTGAATTAATTAAACAACATGTACAATTTCTTTCAGCAGCTAATGCAGCACAGAGGAAGATGATCTGCCACGCTCTTGCTTCCTTCAGTGCCACTTCCAAGAAGCTCTGAAGTCTCTGGGCAGGCGAACAGCCCCGTCCTGCCCCCTGCTACACCTCTTCTGATCATGTAGAATGATTCTGTGCAAAAGGGGATCCTCTCAAAGAGCAGATGCTGCAGTCTACAAACCTCACAGCTGACTGCCCTCCACATTGTCTTTGCTTCAGAGCAGCCAAAGCTGTTAGCACCAGTTAACTTCTACTGTGTCTTCAAATCCTACTGTGTGGTTTTTCTTGAAGATGCCTCTTGGCAAATAGCTCTTATAGCCCAGCTCTTTGTATGCAATAAGGTCTTTCCACTGTTACCCACAGCACACTTTTCAGCTTGAATTTCCCCTTTTTCTCTCAAGGTAAAATAGAGAAGAAAAGGTTTTCTAATGACATTCTTCAGACCTGCTTCTCTATTTCGCTGTGAGCTTTAAAAGCAGGCAACAATAATAGTAAAAATTACCAAGCTGTTGTTAATTTACTGCACTTTTCGGAGATGCTAAATACCAATTTTCATTTTCTCCTCATTTGGATTTTTCCTAACATCATTCCTAAGAACAAAGGGTTAAACTGAGTCACGGCTTAATCAATTCCCAATTATATTGCTGAAACGAGCCCAAAAAAATGGTCAGACCTGGGGAGAATCAATGCTTTGCTTCCATAGAACTAACGACGTCACTCAGCAGTTTGTTCATTTATCATCATTCATTTCAAAAAGAAGCTTAATCGGAAGTGCAATACCTTTGGTTTCCCTGGAAATGCAGGGTTTGCCTTGCCTCTCCTACACAGTGTGACAGAGAGTGAGCAAATCCACCCAAAGTGATCTGACAGCTCAGTGTTACTAATAATACTTCAATACAAGCAGCTCCCTGATTGTATCACCAGAAGTAGTCACTGATAAAGGACACCAAGAGGCAATATCCCCTGTGGAGATTGGGAGCATCAGGTAAATTCCTTCATTGTGCTCTTAAGTGCCCAGGGCTTATCAGCAAGGCTATGAGGACTGTGTTACCTTGTCAGGAAAACACTCTGGACCTGCAGGGGCAAAAGACACTGAATCATCAGAGTTCAGCTGAGTAAGTCATTTAACAGGAGCCTAGTTACTTGCATTACATTAGTCACACAGGAGGCTTCCCTCTCGCTCCTGGAGCTGGTGGAGGGCACACCTGTGTGGGATCTCTGCTGGGATCACACAGCTGGACCCTCACACTACAGACATAACCACCACGACAGACATATTTTGTAGCCTCCTCCACGCACCTGATGAGAGATGAACCCAAGGAAAAGTTTAAAGTCCTTAAGGCTTCATCTCCGTCAGAATCCTCCCTCGAGGTTAAACACTGGTATAGTTCAGCTCGACATGCACAGTACTGGTTTGACATAAACCCTGTCTGCAACGAGCAGGAGCAGCTTCTCTTCACCCTTCTGCCATGGCCAAAGCTCAGCCTGAGCCACGTTGAACCCTCCCATGCAGGGAGCAGTCCCCAGCTGTCCCCCTCCTCACCCCTCGAGAGGCTGGGAAAGCAGGAAATCAAATCTTTCTTGATGGCCTGTGAACAGGCCCTCTGTCACACACCCGTACTCCAAGGAGCAGGGGGAACACTAATTAAAGGAGCAGATATGCCCTGGTTTTGAATATGCAGGCGGCTCCACACACAGTCTGGATTTCAAACCAGCTGGCTCATTGTGGCGCAAACAGCTGCTTGCTTTGTCAGGCTTCATTGCCTGTTCAGCCCAGCACCAGGCTGCAAATACACTGAAAAAGATTTCCACCAACACATGCAAGACTCTAACTTCCCCACCCTCAAGCCGGCACATAAGCCATCCCTTTAAATGGGGTCAGCGTTAATTAACCCACTTTAAGCCCCTTTGTGCAGAAAAAAGAATACTTTTCTCTTTCTGTGGACACACAGTTTCATCTGCCAGCTACCACCACATAGTACAAAACAGCTCTTTTCTTTCCCTTGCAGGGAGAGGGATTTTGTGTACCCTCAGCATTCAGGAAGATCCCCAGCAAATGGAGAAAGGCCTCCTACAACAGGAGAACATGCAGGTGGAAATATCAGCTTGTTTCATTGAAAAGCACAAGTAGAAATCTGGAAAAAAATGTGCTTATTCAGAGCACTCTGTTAGGAAGGTTTGGCTTGGCACTGTTCACAGAGGACTTTGGGTTTGGTGTATACATATATTAATTGGAAAAATTAGCAGGTAGAACATAGAGCATGCACCCATGTTAAGAGCTCTCCTTTCTTTACTCCTATTCACACACACACACGTTTCTATTGTTTTCACTCAAAAGCCAAGTTATGTTCTTTCCCCATCAAAAGACCTGCAAAGCCCAGAGGCCATGATGGAAAAAATGTTTCTCTTACAGCAACTTTTAAACATAAAAGGTACCTCAAAGTAAAGACTGACCACATGACTTACTAATTTGTTGCCAAGAACTCAAACATGGGTTCACATTTCATGCCAGACTTACCTGTAAAAAAATACAAACAAAATATACTGATTCCCAAAATTTTATGTTGGGCAATTTCTCCCCTTCTATGTTTTAAAGGTTTAGGCTATTTTAAAACTGCATAATGTTCAAAGCTTTGAGTGCTTCTGTTCTTTCTGGTTATTTGCCGGCCTTGAACCTCAACTTTCAAAACAGCCTACCTGCACTGCAAAAAGACCAGAAAGTGTACTTACAGGGAAAGTGTTCTCCTTAGACTGAAGTCTAGCAGAGAGGCAGCATTGCAGCACAGCCTTGAGTGTGCTCAATGAGGGAAGTGCATGAGGTTCAAGTGGTGACCTTGGGGTAAAAGCTCTATCACTAACCCCCAGCACTTGAATATCAAGAGTCAAGATTAAAAACAAATATACACAAACAGCAGTCTTGGCATTGGGGACAGAGGGTCAAATTTCCACTTACGCTTCCATGGATGGGGACACAGGAAATTACTTCCTTAAGGGATGCTGAGAGCCTCCCCTGGATCCAAGAGCTGAGACCTTAAGGAAAACCTCAAAACAGCAACATTTGTAATAAAATAAATAAAACACTGCAAGATGCAAAATTCAGACTTTCCACCAGTATCCACACAGCCTCTCTTTCAAACGAAGGCAAAATTCCCAATTTCCTCAGTTTTACTTCAGAATATTCCCTAGAGGAAGATCCTTTCTGGCTTCTCTTCGCTATCGTGTGTTTTTCCCTGCTTCCCCCTCCCTTTAACCTAATTTGTTCCTTAGATGTAAATCTCAGCTATGCCGATTTCATAACCAGTTCATAATATTTTTACATTAATATTTTACATTATAAAAGACCAAAAAGACTATATGAAGAAGCTCGTACTGTGATTTCTTGTTTCTGCCTCAGAGAAGACAACGTTGCTTAACACAGTTCACATTTACCACGCTATGGGGCAGGTACAGTACAGCTCTGTATGTGCCATGTATCTGCATTTCTTCTCTCCACCCCCAGCTGTGGATGTCTGACTACTGGACCCCAGGCATGATTTTAATGGGTGATTTTTATAGGTGTGACAGCTGGAGTAAAGTACTTAGCACTTGTGAAAACCAGGTCTCTTGGCTCCAAAGCCAACCTGGGCATTCAAAAACCATTACTCAGATCCTAAAAAATAATGAGATTGGCTTAGAAATAAAGATGGGGTTAGATATTATAGGTTTTATTTGCCTTATGGTGTTTCTGCCTTTTGCAGCTTCAAGCCTTCATTTTTTCCCCAGCAAGGAGAACTAGAAACTATCCTTTAAATGACAACAGAGAATCTTCCCATAAATCATCTGACTCCTGGAGCTGGGATTTTAGGAAAAACATAGAACTTCATCAGATTGATGATTCATAGAAGTGACTAGCAGCACATACCCCCATTAGAAGCATGTTTTATTGTACAGGTTTCTTCCAGGTAAAAAAGGTATTGGAAGTGTCTTCTCCCCTTGTGGATGCCATTACCCAGTCTCTCCCAATTATCACAAAGGGGACACCTACATTCAATAAGCAATCACGTTTGTGCTTGGACTTACAGATCTATACAAAATGTATTTCAGAGGAAACCTCTTACAGTGTGAGAATTGTCACACTCACTTCATGCAGCCTGAGATACTACAGGAGACTGTGCCCTTTGGCTGTATGAGAGAGACATCAAGGCTCTACTAAATCCATCAGTGTCACCCCACGCTTAGGATTTTATGATCATCAAGTAGACTGAAGTCTGGCTCTTTGGGAGGCCTTGATCCAGAAATTTCCAAAGCTCTGGGGAAAGTTTAAGGCAAGATTTAGCTTTGTATCTCACTTATTTTGGGAGTGAGGAAAGAGGGAGCAGAACATTAATTGTATGTATCCCAGTACATCAGCATGTCTAAACCAACCTGCTCCTCCAGCAGGACAAACTAGCCCTAAGCTGATAAACAGACATCAGAGAGGCTGATCAGTGGCACACTATGGATGGATGTGCAAGTTCCCCCTTGAATTAAAAAGTGCAAATGATTCTACAAAGGGAGGGAGTTTCCAACACACATTTATATATTTCAGCCTTGCCACATTCTCTGAGTTCTGTTGTCGAATTCTTTTCCAGGAGCAGGGGGATGGCAGGGTGACACACCTGTCAGTGTAAATGATCAAATACAAGCTTGGTGTGAGACAAGACTCCATTCACCCTCTCAGGATCTCAAGCTGGCAGGAAGGTCACACTTCCATCTCCTCTCTTATGCTTCAGAAGTGACTCCTCCCATTTAAGGGGGCAAGCCATGTTCTTCCACTCTTTTGGTACCAGCATATCAACATCTCTATGATGCCACTGCTTAGCAGTAGCCTGCCCAAACTGTAAGATTTGGTGCTCCTAGATTACCCTGGAATGCAAGATGGCCAAGACACTCAACAGGTTACTAGGCTGAAAGCTTTCAAGGGCCATCATAGCTGTTTCCAAGTTATTCTTCCAAGGTGTAAGGTGTCTACCTCCTTTCCCAAGGAATTTTTGATAGAAGTAGAGCTGCAATGTACCATTGCCATGATGATGCAGAGGACCATAGGTCAGGGATCAGGACTTTGTAGCCATTTATTGATGCTTCACTTCCAACACTATACCCAGAATCAGTTCTGGCTGGAGAAGGTGCAGCTAAGGTCTAATCATGTTCCTACCAAAGTTAATGGAAGTCAATTTTCCTACCACTTTCACCTGTATCGGATAACTTAAGGGCATTCAGCTATCAGTGCAGTCTGAGATGGAGTTATACTAAGGTGGAGAAAGTGGGAAGTACAACTACTGTGAAAGAAAAATTAATACTGGAGCAAAGATCATCACAATCCATCCTGCCTAAGAAAATCTGAGAGGCCTATCTTTATATAATATGGTTTGGGAAGAGATATGCACACTCACCGCCTCCCTTTTCTCCCTGCAAACTCCCCATGCTGCTCTAGTAAGAGTCCCTGGTAAAACAAACTAAACACATGCAGCTTTTCAAAGAGGGCATCAATGCCCTAAAATAAATAATGCTTAAAACCCTTGTGCATTGCACCACTTGCTGGGCCTTAGGCAGGGAGAAAACAAGACAAACTGCAGCTGTGAAATATGAAGTGAGACAGGAATGAGAAAACATTCCTTTCTCCTGAGGAAGCATATGCAGAGCTGCAAGCGTTTTGATCTACCAGTTTGAATTAGGCCTTGCAAATCAGCTGCCTCATACACACACACAGAGCTGAGAAAGAGATCTTGCTGAGCACATGTAGTGTGGACCTGTAAGCAGAAGGTGTCCCAGTGGCATCAGGAGAGAAACAGAACCAGCAGGAGGAAAACAGCAGTCCTGCTCTTCCCAGCTCCTTCGCTGTTACTGTTTTATTCAGCTTTCTTCCTTGCCTGTATTCTGCTGGAGCTTTTTCTGCTTAGAAAACAGGTGAAAGAACAAGTTCCAACTTCCTAGTGCCAGTTCCTGGTTAACCAGGAGGCTTTGATTCCCAGCTGGGACATTGCACCAAGCAGCAGCAAATGTCACCATGTTTAGGGGGAAGGAGAGAAGGACTGTTTTCCAAAATATTTATGTAACACTGATATCTCAGCATCTTAAAATACCTACCTAGGAACCAAGTACCTTGCTCAGTTTAGATCAAGTCAGAGATACAAAAATAATCGAGACCAAAGCTGAGCCACTGTCAGCATCCAGTGTCTCTGAGAGCCATCCTTGTCCTCTGGCCTCCCCAACTGTCCTTCCCATAACAAGGGGAACAGAAGACACCCAGTAGCTGCTGACAAGGGAGCAAATGGAATATGCTGTGGCAGTAAGTTAACTCAGCTTGAAGGAAACAATATTAGGCATTCCAAAAGCAAATAATTATGCTCTCCCTAACTAAAGCTGTCATTCTAGAGAGCCTGGCACAGAAGAATCAAGACTTGCCCACTGCAGTCCTGCCATCTCTGAATATATCTCTCATCACAATTTATTTTTAACTTCCTTGGACACAAACTTTCCCTTGCTGTTTGTGTACATGTGTAAGTGGGGCCTTCTTGAAGATGGCCACTTCCAGGCTGTGATAAAGGCTTGCAAGGTTGTCTAGCACTGCTGCAGTCTCTCCAAGAGCTTCTGTGTCCTTTGTGGAAATGCTATTTCAAAGTACCTCAATAGATTTTGACAGATATCCCTACACCTCATGTAAGCACCAGCACGCTAACAGGACCATTTTTCCTATCCAGTCAACAATGGAAAACATAAGGAACACAGCACTGACAAGTGCAAGCACCAACTCTTAATTTCTAAGTCACTTCTGGCCCTTTCTGACTTCCCTCACTCATCAGAACCTAGTTGTTGCTGTCAGTTGTCTTCCAATGGAGTGGCACATGTTATTTCTAGGAAAGAAACTAAAAACATATTTCAAAAGTGTTCCATCAGCCCTGTCAGTATATCTGGCAAGAGAAGAACCAGTTAGGAACCCCAGAACTTAACTTGAATGGTTTACTGTTTCACACCATGTACTGCTATAATTATCTGAGTGTACAGCCATCAGCAAGGTGCAGGCAGAGCAGAATTTTTTGGCCTTGGCATCCCAGATGATAAACATTTCTTGAAGTCCTCCCTACTGTCCATTTACATAAACATCCCTTGCAGATACTCTTCAGTCCCAGCTGTGTGTGAGCTGAAGGTAGTGCACACAAGATCTGGTAAGAAGACAAATATTTTGCTTCCTGGCACTTTTCTGAGATTTCAGTGCCTTCTACAATGAGTTGAAAACAAACCTATTCCATTGTTTTAATGCAGCAGAATCATTCTGAAGCATCATTCACGTTTAATGGGAGTCTTTCCAATCAGGAAATGCAAACCCAGTGATTATTGTCCTCAGCTGAGATGTGACAGATTCAAACACTTGCCCCTGATGTGAGATGAAATTGCCCTGATAGATGAGGGACCTTGAACCTCTGACACCTGGTTCGTTGCTTGCACTTGCTTTGCATATATGTCTATAGGGCCACATTCATAAGCAGATGCACCTCCATGCTGAACAACTTCCATGTGGGCAGTGGCAGCCCGTGCTGACAGCCTGGCAATGTCAGTAAGTCGTCTGCTTTACAAGGATTTGATCATCCTCCATTGCCAAGAAACTGAAGTGCAATCAGAAATCTGTAAGCATGTCCTACATACTCAGATCTCCATACAAGTTCAGCTCAGCTGAGAGGAGCCCAAGGGGACATTCTTGTCAGCTTCCCCTTCATTATTCTGTAGACTGCCACATCTCCCCTTTCTTCACCTGTGTTTTACACCAGCACTCCACTAAGTTTCTTAAACGAGGACTCTTCCACATGCTAAATACAGGAGTGACAATGTAAGAAATCCCAGGAAGTGAGTGAGATGGCTTCTGTGATTCTATTACCCAGAGAGATTTCTAGAACAATCTTTCATATCTCAATGTTCAACACAGTCCTCCAGAGACAAATATTTATTCCTCCATGCACGTCTCAGGGACTTCCTTCTAGTTTTTACAGAAAAAGCTACTGGGTTTTAGATTTTTTGAAATACAGATTCACCCAGAAACTTTGAGGAGTGCAACCACATGCTGTTAAAATATTACTCTCTTTTCTAAAATAGATATACAATATTAGATCCACCTCTGCTGAATTTCACTTGACCTTGGCACAACTTACATGACTGCTGAGACCAAAGAGAGTCCTGCTCCTCACTGTCTTCATTT